>NC_048597.1:224855984-224959143 GCF_003668045.3 Cricetulus griseus | reverse complement strand
CACACACACACATGGACACATACATATGCACACTATTAAAAACACAGAGGTATTGAAAATCTGGCATGTGTTAATTCCACCAGGTGGGAAAAAGACCACTATACAATTTTTGAGCCAAATTTGAAGCAAGTTTTATTAAATGCTGTCCAGGATGATGAACACTGGCTCAGTCCATGCCCGAGATTCCCAGAGAATGGCCACAAATTACGTTGTTTGGGTGCTTATAAAGACAAACCCACAAGGTTCCATAGTTCCTGTATTCATGCAATTGGGGGCAAGCATATGTCCTGGTGTACCTCTCACCTATGTGTGATCAAACACATCCTATGCAGTTGGGCAACCGGTAACACCTGGCTTGTTACCCTACATGAACAGCAGCCCACAGTGTTCACAGAAGTTGTCTGTCCTGAAGCAAGGGGGCTCACAAGGTTTATCTGTCCTTTGGGAAGTGGGGCTTACAGGTTAGAGGCATTTTTGTTGTTGTTGTCATTGTTTAATAGAAAACTTAAGCACAGTAGCTGAGACTTGGAACATAACTTTAGCCCTCACTCATGCTTGTAGCCAAATGTTGTAGTCAACGAGACTCCAATTGCTCAATAAACACTACCTTCTGAGTTCTGCATATGAACTAGCATGTGACACTGGAGTTCTTTCAGGCTTCAGCACCAGGGAGATCTCTTCCCACTCCTGCTCCTTGGATTTCTGGGTAAAATATGGCTGCCTGCCTCTGTGATGTCAGTGTCTTTAACCAGTGTGAGGCTCAGATGTTTGTAGGCGTTCATAAGTGAGGAGGATGGTCTTACAGTCCTTGTGTACACCTGTGTCCCCCACTATCTGTGCACTTACTGGATGTTACTCGAACAAGGGTACCATGCTCATTCTTATTGCAGGTCCGAGTCACAAATCAAATTTTGGGCAGATATATTCCCATTCACACTGTAGATGATTCTGGATTTTAAAGACACCTCATTTTGGACATAGCCCCTGAGTTCTATGGGGATTTGGTATTTGTGGCAACATTAATATGTCAGAAGTTACTTTGCAGATCCAGGTGTCTCACAAGAGGTAGACAGGAGGAAAAAATTCTTCAGGGAAGGCACTATTGAGGACCCAAGGACTCAGTGACTGTGATGTTGGGAGATACTGGGAAGTCTCTGATGTATACGTTTACTTGTGGCCTAGAGCTGGTGTTAGATGCAGGGACAGCACCTGAGTGATGGTGCATCCTTTGCCTCTTCCTTGACCTGCACCTGGTGCTTCTTGAAAAGATGAAACACAAAGTTCTCTAATTGGCTAACTTCATACCCGGGTAACCATGAAGGCCTGGATTCCTTCAGGGTAGCCCTGTTACCCTCATGGTGCCAGGCCGAGTGAGGAGAGTCTGGCAGAGGTGTTGCTTCAGCCAAGGAGCATATCCACCTCTCAAAACTGGCCTGCTTAGCTACTGATGACTAGTCAGAAAAGCAGAGCATGGTGATTGAAGTGAGGTTTAAAAGAATCACAGGAAAGCAGCTACGCATGACTGCTGGTGTCATCAGAAGAAATTTTATTGATCTCCAACAAACAAATAAGTGAAACAAACAAGTTTGGTGAGGTGACAGACACATGTATGTACAGATAGAGATTTAGACACTTGTTATCTTTGCATATGTATGTATATATGTGTTGCTTGACTAGAGTCAAGTTGACTGAATTGGTGAGGTGGTGTGTGTGTGTGTGTGTGTGTGTGTGTGTGTATGTGTAAATATATGTGTAGCTTTCTTAATAGCTAACATTAGGTTAGTTGGTGAGATGGAAGATATATATATATATATATATATGTATAGATAGATCTATATGTTGATATCTATACATATATGTATAGGTGTGTGTGTGTGTGTGTGTGTGTGTGTGTGTGTGTGGCTTGGTTCTTCTACACAGCCTGAACCATCACATGGCACCTCAAATCACACATGCTTTTTCTTTTTTGATAAGCCGAACTGTATTGGTTCTTATTGTGTAGCATGTAAGAATGCTGCTGTGGATTTCTCAGCAGAGGTGGGCTGTAGTTTTACTCTATTTGTCCTGATGAGTCATAAGAGACTGTCCGGCAGTGCTGCTGAAGCAGGCTGGAGCTTGACAATGGAGTTAAGAGAGTCACTGGGTCTCCAGTGCTGTTTATGAATAGATTCCTGGGAGGAGACCTGGTTCTCTAGCAAAAGCCAACCCTGCAGAGACGCCAGAGACGCTTTGAGGAGAGCAGTCCTGCCCTTCTCAGCATGGCAGTGAGGAACAACTGACTGGACACACAGCCATGCCATCTTGGAAGGTGCAGCACTTTTCTCATGGCTGTGACAAAATACCAGAAAAAGCCACTCGAGGAAGAAAGGGCTTTAGCTCACAGTCTGAGGAGACAAGTCCTCCATAGCAGGGAACACAGCAGCAGGAGTGAGGGCCACAGCCGGTCACATCTCGTCCACAGTCAGGAAGCAGAACAAGGCAAATACTGCTTCTCCTTTTCACTGGACACAGAGAGAGCCCCATTGTGATACAGCTGCTGTGTCCAGTGGGGGTCACAGTCTGAGTAGACTGAGATCCATTGGCGCCCTGGCTCTCGGATGATGCAGGATGAGGATTGCCTTTCAACACCGAAGTCTCTGACTTATGCTCTTAGTCTCCACACCACAGTACATAGGTTTTATGTTTCAATCCAGTGAATTCCAATCCTGTAATGGTTACTTTCATTACATTTTGCTACAAGCATTTTCTTATCTTGTACAACATGGATTAATTCATGTTTATGAATTTTCAAATCAGGGAAAACATTGTATCCCAAGTGGCTCACTTTTTTTTAAAAAGAGGGAACCCTGAGAACTGGAGAGAAAGCTTAGCCATTAAGAACTTGTACTGCTCTTGAGAAACACCTGATCTCCATTCCCAGCGTCCAGGTGTGCTGCTCACAACTGCCTGCAACTCCAGGTCCGGGCAATCTGATGCCCTCTTCTGCCTTGTGGGTATCTGTACATACTTGGCATACATATACACACCCATGTGAATAAAATGGAGTGTCACACACATAAATAAAATGAAACACATATGAAAACAAAAAGCATAGTATGCAGTTAAGAATACTTAAGACTCGTGAACTGCTTACTGGTGATTAGCCAGACCAGTCAGGCTTCAGGAAGGGCAAATCCTGGGGTGAAAGATGCTTAACAAGTGTCCAGATTTCACTTCAGCTTGCTAAGCAGGGGTCATAAAACATTCAGTTCAGTTCTTTCAACTTTGAGTCTTGAAAAGTCTAATGTATCAAATGTACTACAATTTTGATGAATGAAATGACCACCAGTTGGTATGAGTTAGCCAGGAAAAGATTGTATCCATGAAGTCCTCAGACCCTCAAAAGATACAGGCTATTACCATGGTTCTTGGTTGCCCAATAGAACCTGATAGAAAGATCCCAGGGCTCTGGTTGTTCTTCACAGCCAGATTATCATTGGCTCCATGGAATGGACAGGGACACTGTGGAATTAGCTCCATGTAACTGTCATAGCTGGGAGCTGTTGTCACTTACAAGACAATAGTTTCCAAGACACAGTGTAGTCTCTCAAAGTGAGATGAGGGTAGATTTTGACAGGAAGAGAAACATACCTACCCGAGAGTTTCCACTTCATAGTTGGCCAAGTTTGAAACAGTCACATTTTCCAAGCTTTTAAAATTACGTTTGTTTGTTTACTGCATGTGTATGTACATGTGTGAAGGCACACATCACATCACAGCATGAGTGTGGTGATCAGAGAACTTGCGGGAACCCATTTTCTCCCTCCACCATGTAGGCCCTAGGGATTAAACTCAGGTCATTAGGTGTGATCAAAAGCTCCTTTACTTGCTACGATGTCTCACTGGCCTAATAGCTACATTTTAGTTATTTGATATATAACTATATCATATGTACTTGAAATTTCATATTGCTTCATTTAGAGGTAAAATTTAAAATGACAATTTTTATTATGGGTTTGTGCTAAGATTCAGTAAAAACTCCTTGATTTCAAAGTTTGTAGCCAAGTGCATCTTCATGGGTGGGTGGGTTCCACTTTGAATTGATAAATAAAAAGGCTGTCAACCTTTCAGGGTAGATTTGGGACCTCAGGACACATCCCTGTCCTCAGAAACGGATGTGCTCTCATAGTACCTTGGATGTACATCCATGTCATTGCTCCCAAGGACGCTTGAGTCATATTTTCTCAAGTGACCCTTGCTCCTACTGGTAACAGCCCAATTATTATTTTTTTCAGCAGCAATACCAGGACCAGGCATAGACCTAAATGTTTGGTGTATCTATTAACTAATTTAACCCTTCCAAGTCCATCCAAGGTTGAGTGTGTTGTCTCATGTAGTCATTACACCGATGGCATTTTCGAGCTGAAGCCGAGTGGACGGTGCAGCTGTGTTAGCTCTGTTCTTCCTAAGCACACAGTCCTCTCCCTCCCTCCCAGCCTTTGGTGGACACAAGACTAAGTGCTATACAGTAAACATCTCTGACTTTTTGATTTCATGCCTCCAGGGAAAATTCAGTCATGTTTCTTGTTCTTTAAACTGTTACATGGAATTGTCTTCTTACTCCTTTTAAAATCATTCCTTTTCCTAAAAATGGCCACCTTACTTCACGCAAATCTCTATGTGATCGTGAACGCTCTAAATGTGCTTTCTTATGACACGGGTCTCCTTCATGAATAAATTTGCAAGATTCTGGGAGAAAATGGAATGAGGGGCAGCAACCACTTTGATTTTACCGAAGAAAGTCCAGTCTCCTGGGATGAGGGATGGCGGGATTCATCATTCACATGAACGTTGCTCAGAAAGAGTTCATCTATTACCAGCTTCCTCTGGGCTTTCCATTCTTCACCACGTGACTAACTCATCTGTGATATAACCAGTGGCTTCTTACTTCCTGCACTTGCAAACTCAAGTTGTCTTTGACAACTCTTTCTCCAGTCTAGCCTCCTTGATTCATTTCTCAAGGTTAAAAAGGAAAGGGCTGGAGAGATGGATAAGTTTGTAGGATGCCTGTCGTGCAAGCATGAGGGACCTGGGTTCTATCTACAGCACCTATTATTAAAGCAAAATAAAGCAAAGCAAAACCAGTACATACGTGGCAAAGCTGGGGAGACAGACAGGAGGACAACCAGTCTAGTTGAATTGGTGAGCTGCAGGATCAGTGAGAGACCTTGCACCTCAGAATAAGGCAAAGAGGAAGAAACTCACGTCAACTAATGCCAACTCTTGCCTACACACAGACACACATACACATAATACACTAGTAAGGAGAAGACAATCTCAAACCAGAAAGCTCTGGAGGGAACCCTGGATTTGAAACTTCATGATTGTGTGGTGAAATTGCTTAATATTTTATCATACCAGTTTTCAGTTTGTCAGTCTTACATATTTTTGGATGTGTGCTTGAGTGAGTTGATGTGCACCACATATGTGCAGTGTCTGCATAGGGGCCCAAAGATTTGGAGTTTACAAATGGTCGTGAAACCACATGGGTGCTGGGTCTTCTGCTGCAGCAGCAAATCCTCTTTACTGCTGAAATATCTCTCCAGCTATGGTAGTTTGAATGTAATTGGCCCCTATAATCTCATAGAGAGTGGCACTATGAGGAGACATGACTTTGTTCAAATGGCCATGGCCTTGTTAGAGGAAGTGTGTCTCTGTGGGGGTGGGTTTTGAGGTCTCATCTATGCTCAGGATATTGCCCAGTGTCTCAGTCAACTTCCTGTTACCTGCAAGATGCAGTACTCTCAGCTGCTTCTCCAGCACCACGTCTGCCTGCACGCTGCATGCTCCTTGCGATGATGATAATGATCTGAACCTCTGAAACTGTAAGTGAGCCACCCCATTAAATGTTTTCTTTATAAGAGTTGCCATGGTTATGGTGTCTCTTCTCAGCAATAGAAACCCTAATGAAGACACCAGGGCTCAGTCTCCAGTTCTTTCAATTCTAAGGAAGGTGTCCAAAGTTCAAAAGAAAAATGCATTATATAGTGTCAAGAAATCAGTGGGTTCCCAATAACTATTGCTGTATTAACTTGTTCAAAAGCAGAGTTAGGAAAGCATCAAGCAAAGGAGTAATTAGATAAATCAAGCCTTTTCTTTCTTACTTTGTAAGCCTGAAGACCGTGGGCTGCTGGTGTTGGTTCACGTGTCATGATCTGAGGGCAGAAATCTTTGAGATTCCCTTGGCTTTGTCCTCATGGTGCAGACATAGCTCCTGCAGCTCCAGACAGAGCCACACGTAAAGAGAGCAAGTTATCTAATATGTTCTTCTCCCGTGTCAGGAAAACGGAATTGTCTAGAAGCTCCGCTGCCCCCTACACTTGAACAGTTTATGTTACATCTCACCTTAGGGGTAGAAGACACTAAAGAAATGAGTGACTATTTGCCTTTCCCAGGCTTATTGGAAGAAACGAGCAAGGACCTAGTTCATAGTCCTATTTGTTTGTGGGACACTAGGAGAATGGGAGGGCCATATAAGAGTAACATGGGGCCTGGGGAGATGGTTTAGTCAGAAAAGTGCTTGCAATAGGGCAGAGTTTGATTCCTCAGAACCCAGAGATGGGGTGGCACTGGGGAAGCAGAGACAGGTGGATTTTTGGCGCCCACTAAACAGTTAGCCTAGCTTGCTTGGGAGGCTCAAAAATAAAGATTTCTAAGTTATCCCCCACTTTCACATACACCCCTGATATTTGTGAGACTTTTCCTGGGGAGACACGAACCTACGCCTATTCACTCTCCAGCAATCCTACCAGCTTCCAACCTGGTGGACCAATGGGAGTAGTTACAAGAGAACAGGGTCTCAAATTCTTTTGTGGGCTCAAACTTAGGTCTTCATGCTTACAAGGCAAGCACAGTAGTAGCATTGACCATTTCCCTAACCCGAGCTTACAAGTCTTAATGACAGGGACATCCTTAAGATTCATGTGAGGATTAAAAGGCATTGCAAAGGAAGCAGTCAACAGAATGAAGAGACAGCCTGTAGAATGGGAGGAATTTTTGCCAGTCATTTGTCTGACAGGGGATTAATACCCAGAACATAAAAAGAACCGAAAAAAGTAAACACTTATTGAAAAAAATAGTCAAATCAATAAATGAGCAAATGAACTGAAGGGAAGAATGAACAAATTTTAAAAGGAGTACACATGGCCAATCACTGCATGAAAACATTTATCTTTAGCTACCAGAGAAATATAAATAAAAACAACATTGAGATTCCATTTCACCACCAGTCAGAATCAAAACCAAAAACAAACAAGCAAAAAAATCCAATAACTAATGGCAGCACTAAGGATGTGGGGAGCAAAGATGAACCCTTCCTTATACTCTCTCTGCTGGTGGAGGCGTTAGCTAGTGTGGTCACTAGAGAGAGAACTACAGCCTGAGTCGGCTCTACCCCCACAATGGGATCAAAGTCAGCACAAAAAGATGCATTCACAGTTATTGCAGCAGTATCCATGATAGCCAGGCTATTGTAATATATATAGTGCCAGCTGGAGTATTTTTCAACCATAAAGAAATAAACTATGCCATTGTCTTAATTAGGGTTTCCACTGCTGTGAAGAGACACCATGACCATGTGGCTCTTATAAAGGGAAACATGATTGGGGTGACTTACAGTTCAGAGGTTTAATCCATTATCATCATGGTATGGCATGGTGTTGGAGAAGCAGCTGAGAGTTCTACATCTTGATCCTCAGGCAGCAGAAACAACTGTGTGTCACACTGTCATAGCTTGAGCAAAGGAGACCAAACAGCTCACCCACCCCCTCAGTGACACACTACTCCAACAAGGCCACAGCTCCTAATAGTGCCACTCCCTATGTGGCCATTTTCTTTCAAACTACCACAGTCATCTCTAGGAAAAGGGCTGGAATCTCTGATTGTGATACTAAATAAAATAAAACAAACTCAGACAAATAGCAAATGTTTTCTCTAATAGGCGGTATGTAGATTTGAAAAGAAAAAGGCATGTAGAACATGACAGAGAAGGGCTGTGGCTGTGTGGTGTTACTCTGCAAACTGAGGTTCCCTTCTGAGATGCTTAGCCTCTTTCACAAAGTGATTTAGAAATGGACTCAAAAGGAAGCTCCAGGGCAGTGTCATTAGAGTTTTAAAAATGCAAAGAATTAGAGTTGATATTTTTAAATAAAAGAGAGAAGAAAAAAAAACCAGCAACTATGAGACAAGACAACCACCATATAGTGACCTGAGAATCCTGGCAGCCACCAGGAGAAAGAAAAATGCTCACTTATTTCAGGTGAGGCATAGGCTAGAAATGGCTTATTAGGGAAGGAAAAAGTAGTACCAGTGCCAGGAGTGGAAGTGGGCTAGTGAGTAAGGGAAGAGCTCCTCCCACCCCAGAGCATCTGGTCACATAGCCCCACCTTCCTCTTGTTTGTAGTCCAGGACTTTGTCACAATGATGGCCACAAGAATGGGCATTCAGGCCTCTGCAAACTAGGGCTTGGTGACGCTGCTTTAGTTTCTACTCTGATCAAAGAGGTGAACAGGAGAAGGCGAAGGGAGAGTAGAAAGGTCAAATAGCACATTGTTTTCTCATGTGGAGTCTAGTTTAACAGAATATGTAAGACTTGAAGGCAGAAGAGAGACGATTTGAGGGGAGACAGGGGACCGGTGGTCAAAGGGAGAAGGGTGTGTGTGTGTGTGTGTGTGTAAATATGAGCAAGTATAAGGATGTGTGTATCTAGGAAATGTCATAAAAGAGATGCAGTCTCATGTTCCCTGGGCTGGCTTGGAACTCACTGTATATCCAAGGGTAACTTTGAACTTTGGTTCTTCCTGCCTCCACTTTCCCAAGTTCTGGGATTACAGGTGTGTATGCACTACCTACATGGTATATAGGGTGCTGGAAATTAAATCCAGGACTTCCTGCATGCCACATGTACTGTCCACCAAGTGAACCACATTCCCAGCCCCAAAACCTATTACTTTGGATGCTAATTTAAAAAATGAGACGACAGTGAATGCATGGGAGGAGTCACCAGGACTTCTGATAGTCAGTTGAAGGTTGTGCTCACCTCCACTTACCTCAGAGTCTCCAGGCTCCTCGCTGTTCTTACATGAATGTTCCATTCAGCTCCTTTTCACCCTGCCATGAGATGGCCAGCAGAGGTGAAGATATAGAATGTCCTGAAGCATCACTTGGGATATGTTTCTCACAGAGGAAGAGCTTGTCAACACCACAGCTAGGAGAATAAGCAGGCGGAGGATCATTCAGTGGGTAAAGTGCTTGTGCGAGCCTGAAGACCTGCATTCGGATACCCATAGATACTGTAGAAACCAGGGGCTCAAGTGAGCATCTGCAACCCTAGCCCTAGCATGTCCCCTTCCAGGAGACAGGAAGTGCAGATAGGAGAGTGTAGAGAAGCCATGGATCTCGCTAGCCAGGCAAGTACATATTGGACAAGAGAGACCCCATTCCAACAAGGTAGAAGTCCAGGAATTACAAATGAGATGTCTTGTGACTCTACAGCACACCAAGAACATATGTGTGTCTCTGTGTGTGTGTGTGTGCACGCACATGTGCACACCCAAGCTCCCACATACACACAGATACCTGCAACACTCATTCACGCCAACACATACAAGCACCCACTCACACATGCTCACCCCCACACTCCTCACCACACATAGTAGGGTATATATCTAGTGTGCACCATTGAATTACTGACAGGAAATCATGTCCTTGAGTGACAGCTGTCCAGCTTTGCACTGTGCTCCAGGGTGTGACTTTGACAGCTGTCCTGGAACCCTAAAAGCTTTTGTAGAACCAGCCTCAATTTGGGGGTGGTTACATGCACCTTCCTTTTTGTGACTTCTTGGGGTTGTTCCCAAGACAGTGAAGTCACTCTTGAGCTTGGGAGAAGGGCTCTAACACAAGGCTTTGTCTAAGAGATTACCATTTAAACCCTGGCCTGTGTGTGTCTAGCAACCTCTGCATAGAGTAGATTGAAATCTGAAGTTCCTTTTCTGACTTCCATTCCTTTGTCCATGGAGAGTGCCTATGCAAGAAAAGAGATTCGTGTTGTTTATTATGGTTATTTTGTTTCCTCATAGCTGGAGCTTTTCCTATCTATCCAAATTCTAGTTCCTGATGAAAGATCTGGGCTATCACAGGTCATTAGTGTAGCCAAGGTTCCTCTAAGCGACACCATTTTTAACCGCCCACCAAAATCACTTCTGCTCTAATCTCTTTCCTCATTTCTTAAAATTTGGGCTTTCTTTGGAAATGTTTCCCCTTTCTTCTCTCATTTGGGCTAAATGCCTGGAGAGAAAGCACTGGCGGGCAGCGGGATATTTTTTCCCCTCTAAATAAAAGATCACAGAAGGTGCCTGAGGACATTCAGACCTTGGGAAAGCGAAAATGAGGATTTTGATTCATTCTTCTGGGGCTACTTTACATTTTCCAAGAGGCCTTTGTGGGTCTCCCCTTTTTTCCTTCAAATGCTTTGCCAGCAAGAATAAATTTAATTCTCTAGTACTCTAACAATGGCAAAATGTGGCTAATAAGGAAGGAAGTAGGGTTTTCATATTAGAGGTTGTGCTCAGAAGCCCTTGCTCAGTGGGAAGAAAAACCCCTCACAGTGAAATGCACTGGCTTTGGGTTCCATGTGAGAAGTGTCAAGGAATGGAAGTGTCAGATGCCTTCCACCTATGGTCCCTGATTTTATATATCTATATCTATATATCTATATCTATCTATCTATCTATCTATCTATCTATCTATCTATCTATCTATCTATATGCTACTTGTCACCTAGAAAGTAACGGCAAGCCTGAGAGTATGTTTCCTCCCTTGAAGAACAGTTCTGAGGGTGTGGATGAGGCTCAGTGGAGGGTCACTTGCCCACTGAACAAGAGGCCCTGTGTTCAAACTGTAGCACTATTAGAAACAAACAGACAAGCAAACCAACCAACCAACAAACAACTCCCAAAGTCAAACCAAACAAAACCCAAAACGAAAGGGCAGGAGAGAGGCTCATGTTGCTCTTGCAGAGGCATTGAGTTTGGCTCCCAGCACCACATCAGACAGCTCACAAACACCTGCAACTCTAGTTCCATGGGATCTGATGAATCATTTTTTAAAAAATTAAACTTAATAAAACCAAACAAAAGGGCCACCAAAGCAAAACAAAACCCACAATAACCCGAATGTTGGTTTTACCAGGGCAGCTGATGAACTGGGACGGGAGGGATCACACAGTCTGAAAAGGAGGAATGGACCTGGGTCTCTGGGCACCTGTGGCCGGCCTGCCCCTTACTGCCAGGGACTCTTAGATGCTTCTTCATCTGGAGGGCTTGGCCTTCTAGTAGAGGTGTGAATTTGACCTACAGTTAACTTATAGATATTCTTATCTTCTTCTGTAAAAAGATCGTATCATATGGCCCAAGAATGACTTTGAACTTCTGTTCCTCTGCAGTCTATAGCTACGGAATGCTAGGATTATAGGTATATAATACAACACACTTTTTTTAGGCAGTGCTGGGGTTGAACCCAGTGTTTGTGCATGCTAGGCAGGTACTCTGCCAACTGAGCCACATCCTCAATCCCAAGACAGGGTTTTAAGCAAACTTACGGCTTTTTGTATATACAACTAACTGGAGAACATATTTCCAAGTCACAGACACTGGAGTGAGCATACTGTATCTAGAATCATAAAGCTCTAACTAAATGCCCTGATGTTTTGCTTTGAGATGTAGTGGTACTTAGCCCAGGTTGGCCTCCACCTCATAAACCTCTTGCCTCAGCCTCCCAAGTACTGGTTACAGGTGTGCACCACTATGCCCAGGTTTTTCTGGGTGTTTTTATGTCATCATTCAAAAATCACAAAAACATTTGAATTTGTAAAAGGAAGAAGTGGATGCTTATGGTTACCAATACACTAAAGAAAAAATAATAAAGGACTAATCAGTTGGAAACAAACTCAAGGAGTAAACTGGTCACTTGTCCAAGAATTCAGAAGGTCTACAGGAGGCCTGAGGGAACTGTGGATGGATAGTGGACAGGAGACAGCAAATGAGGAGTGAGCTTGGCTCCAGCTCCAGGGAGAGCCAACAGTGGGTGAGATACCTTCTTCTGAGGGAGGCTGGTATGGCAATGTTGGTCTTTCCTTCCTATACACTCTTCTTTCATTTTCTTTCTGTCTTCAATCCTCACCACCTCTTCCTCAAGTCTCATCTTTGACATCAGTACACACACTATGGTCTACAATTAGTGATGTCATTAGGTATAGCCATAAGGGTGTGTTATCTATTTCATGTACTGTACTGTGTTCTGCGTATTGTATTATGGTATCTAATTAGTTTCTTATTTCGCCCCAAACAACATTCTTGTAGTACCCGTGTTACATGCGTGGCTGGTCTGCTTTGGTAGCAACTGTGTATTCTTTCAGGCGTCTGTACTCTTCTCCTCAGTGATTGGCATGGAGAAGAGACTCTGGCCTTAACCTCTGAGAAGAAACATACCACCCACGGTGTCTTTAAAAGCAGTGTCTGGAGTACCTATTTAGATGTGCATTGCCGGTCCTGGCATGCTTGTGCTAAATTCCACTAAGCAGCTTTCCAGAGTGTTGTGCCTACGTGTTTTCTCTCAGCTATGCTGGCAGGTTCGTGGCTAACACACCTGAAGACCATTTTTGTCATTGCTTGATTTCCTCCTCCTTTTAAAGCTGGCCACCCCAGTGAGAGCTCATCACCTGCTCTTGGTAAGGCTGCATCTGAGCACCTGCTTTTATGTTGGTTAGCCATTTGGTTTTTCCCTCCTGCCTGCAGGGTATGTTGAGGGTTTTATTTTGAATAGTAAAGAGATATAAGTTGGGAAGTCACCTGACATTTAACAGTTTCCTTACCTATCCAGAGGCTTTACATATTAATGTCCCCCATGTCATGCTACTTTTCCTGGGGAGGGTAAACCAGCCCCTGGACACCCCAGATAGGGACCTGACCACTGACCAAAGTAACTCAGGGCCAACTTTGTGAATGTCTGAGTTTCATAAATTTGGTCATAGGAGCATGCATGACAGTTATAGTCAAAGTGTGAGTGACCCCAAACAGCTGAAAAGCCCCTCACTGAAAAGCCCCTCCCCAGCATAGCCCACGAAAGCTACACTACCAGAACCCATCTGCAGTTAACTTTCCGCCTCCAGCTGGAGACAGGGCCTAGAGGTGGGCAGAATGTCAAGTGAGGGTTCTGTTTCCCTAAAACCTCCTCTTCTAGGGAGAATGAATAGCCACATTGCATTACCATAGACCTAACTATCACAGTGCTCAGTGTGTATGCTTTGAGAGTATGTATGTGTGCATGCATGCATGTGCACTTGCATTTGTGTGTGTGTGTGTGTGTGTGTGTATGTCTGTGTGCACGCCCACGTGTGTGTGGTATTTCGTTGTCATGAGTAATGGCCAAGGTAATCTTTGCTCTAAGACTATGGTAGGATAGTCGTAGTGTCTAAGGAGGAAAGTGATGCATTAAAACAATGAGCTATGTACCCAGTGAAGACAGAGGGCTGTAGGGCTCCATCTATCTATCTCCTCACTACCAAGAAGAGGGTTAGAAGTTTTTTTATTTACCACTAGCGTCTATACATTCTTTTTGCTTGTTTGTTTATTTGTTTTGCTTTAGAGACAAGGTTTTATGTCGCCAAGGCTGGCCTTAAACTTCTGATCATTAGTTCCATCCTGGTAATGCAGGGATGGCAGATGCCCCACCTAGGCTAGCTTTATGAGCAGTAGTTACATTAACAGCAATATTTGACCCCGATAGAGAGTCTGAGATGAACTTTTTTGGGGCACTGTTACTAATTTCTTTCTTTTCTTCTTCTTCTTCTTCTTCTTCTTCTTCTTCTTCTTCTTCTTCTTCTTCTTCTTCTTCTTCTTCTTCTTCTTCTTTTTTTGTGTTTTTGAGACAGGGTTTCTCTGTAGCTTTGGAGGCTGCCCTGGAACTAGCTCTTGTAGACCAGGCTGGCCTGGAACTCACAGAGATCCACCTGCCTCTGCCTCCTGAGTGCTGGGATTAAAGGTGTGTGCCACCACTGCCCCGCAAGAGAATCCCTGACAGGGAATTGAACCTGGGCCATGGTGGTGAGAGCGCTGCTGAATCCTAATCACTAGACCACCAGGGAGCGTTGTTACTAATTTCTTACATGACTTTAAGACTTTTTCCCCTCAGTTTTGTTGTATTTAAAAATGTTAAAAAATGGAATAAGCAAATACCTTGAAATCATAATGAGATCCCAGCATCTGGCATTTAGAATTCCAATACTCCCCCTTCCTGGGTCTGGCATGTAAGAACCTGGGAGGACATCACCCTTATCCGACATCTGGAGAGACAGGCAAATGCAGAGAATGATGATTCAGCAGAGCAGAAGCAGCTGAGAAACGGGGCCTCGCTGTGCAGAGCCTGAGACGCTGAGGCCCACTGGACAGACCTGAGCTAATGTGTCGGGGATGCTGGTCATGGGGAGCACAGCTTCCACACATCACAGCTCTGTGAATCTTAAACTGGGATCCCCACTTCTCACAGTGACTGCTGGAGAAAATCTGCCTGGGCTTTTTGATAGAGTGGAGGAGACATGACTGTGTGCTTTGTTCTGTCTTCCTGACCATGTCTGTCCTCACAGGAAGTAAGTTCACCAGTGTGTGGCAGAATGTGTCTTACCAAAGCTCAGCAAA
The DNA here is from genome assembly GCF_003668045.3 of Cricetulus griseus. NCBI lineage: Eukaryota > Metazoa > Chordata > Mammalia > Rodentia > Cricetidae > Cricetulus > Cricetulus griseus. Next base: position 224,944,414 of record NC_048597.1, on the reverse strand, counting down.
CACAGGGGAGCAGGAGACACCCCACACTCACCCCAGACAACTGTCTGACTAGGAGCTGTGAAGGGCTAAGGGGAGAGGACACTCCTTTCTCTTGCTGTGATAAAAGGCTCTGACCAAAAGTGACTTGGAGAGGAAAGGGTTTATTTGGCTTACATTTCCAGGTCACCTCCCACCCTAGAGGGAACTCAGGGCAGAAACAGAAAGCAGGAACTGAAGCAGAAACCATGGTAATGAGCTAAGAGCCTGGCCATGAGTTTGAGGCTAACCTGTGTGACACAGTAAGTTGCAGTCTAGCCTGGGCTATGGAGTGAGATCTGACTTAACAAACAAATGGACAAAACAATCTCACAACAAGCGCCTGAAGAGATGACTCAGTGGTTAAGAGCATTTGCTGCTTTTTCAGGGGACTTGAGTTCAGTTTCTAGCACCCACATCAGGTGGCTCACATCTGTAATGCCAGTTCTGGAGGTCCAATGCCCCCTTGTGGCCTCTGAAGGCACCTGTACTCACATGTACACACACACACACACTTTTTTTTAAAGATCTTTTCTTTTTTCTTTTTTTTTTTTTTTGTTTGTTTTTTGAGACAGGGTTTCTCCCTGTAGCTTTGGAGCCTGTCCTGAAATTCACTCTGTAGACCAGGCTGGTCTTGACCTCACAGAGATCCACCTCCCTCTGTCTCCTGAGTGCTGGGATTAAAGGTGTGCACCACCTCCACCCAGCTTTTTTTTGTCTTTTTTACACCCCCTCAAACTCTTAAGAAAACAACCACAATAAATCCAAAAAACACAACTTCCTCCAAAACAAACTAAAATAGTAACAAACCCCCAAACAATTATAGCAACAACAAACCCACGCAAAATATCCCCAGATACAACAGGGAAAAAAGGTTAGAGCATCAGAGGCAAATTTCTCTCTCTCAAGACACCCTTGATAAGCAAAGTTGAATATGAATTTTTGTTGCTTAGGCAGTCTGAGTTAGAATGTACAGAATGTCTTGGCTTTCCTGGGAAGGCTGATTGTATGTGGTGTATTGTATGTCTTTGGAATAGACTGAGGTTTATGTCTTCAATATTTAGGAACCGAGAGTTTGGGAGAAAGCAGAAATGACCCACTTGTGTTTCCCCCATTTGCAATGTGCACAGGAGGGCTTAGCCTCTGCGGAAGGGAAGAGCGTGTCAGCAAGCGAACAGAGGAGAAAAACAAAACCGCTAATTGGTGATTAGACCGGAAGAGAGCAGTATCTCTTGACTGTATGGCGGCGACAGCTTCTCTCCTTAAGAATAAACATGTCTAATGAGATCCTAAAGACCACAGGGCAAGAAGAAAATGGGATAGTAAAGACTTTTTAATAACCTAAAATAGCCGGGGACAAATAAAGGCAGTTTAAAGGCTTTAGAGAAAGTCACTTGCAACGGTGCAGCAGAAAATGTCACCAATGCTTAGGCAGAATCTTTCCATCTTTAGCCTGCTGACTTGGCATGGCCTCTCACCCCCGCCCCCCTCCCCATCATGGCAGCACATGAAACAGCTTTAGATAACAGAAGCAAAGGAATCAGGGAATCCTGAAGACATGGAGGGGCCATGGCATAGACTGTCATTGGCCAAGGGAGAAGTTGAGGAAGAGCCCAGAACTGGGCTGTGAGGGATGGGCAAGGCTTTTGATGAGTGTCACAGGGACCCCCATGAAGCTACTCAGTGGAGAAAGGATTTTGAACTAAGTAGTAGAGTGTCATGATGCAGGAGCTCCGTGTGGCTGGGGCTTCCAATCTGAGCATTCCCAAGGGCTCACTAGTGAAGCAGCCACAGGCCTTTGTAACCCAGGGATCCTGAGCTCATGGTGGCAGTCATCTGAAACACTCCCACAACTGTGCTGTTATTGCTGCTATTATTGAAGCCACAAACATTTTCTGTTTTCACTATACAAAAAGGAATCTTACCCATCAAAGGGCAACTTTAAAAACTTTTAAATCAAGGGGCTCCATTTCTCCTCACTGAGGCGTTAAACGTACTGATGATAATAATGAAAGCTATAGTCTCCAGTACTTACCCAGTCCTGGCACACTGGCTACTCAGAGCTGTGGCCGAACATCTAACAGAAGCAACATGTAGAATGACAGACTCAATCATCTCAGTCCTAGTCTGTCATGGCAGAGAGGTCTGGTGCATCTGTGAGTAGAGAGCTTGAGATCAGCAATGGGGCTGTCCCTGAAGTCTCAGGGCCTGTCCCTGAAATCTGTGTCTTCCCCGAGGTCCACCCCAGAGGTCCCCCAACCCCATACAGCAGCGCCAGCCCTCCCTATAACTCGTAGAACAGTGCCATCCCCAGGCCCCTCATTCAAAGACACGAGCCTGTGGGGGACATTTCATAACCAAACCACACCACTGGGTGGTCTCTTTCACAAAGATGACCTCATTCAATAATAGCATCAACTCTGGGAGGCAGAAAGTAAGCTAATTGAGGAGGTGAGTTGGAGTTGGCTTCTGCGGACTCATCTCTTAGGGAGAGGAGCCTGGCATCGTGGAAACTATGCTACTGTGTTCCAAGTCCTCCCATATCATCTGGAAAAGGCAATAAAATTATAAAGACAAGGATTAAATTGCTAATTAGAGTAATGTCTGGATTATAGTAATTGCTCGATCAATGTTGCCTTTAAAAAGTATGCTGCTCTAGTGCTGGGGATACAGCTCAGCCTGGGAAATGCTCTCCCTGCAAATGTGTGGACCTGAACTAGATCCCCAGAGTCCACGATGAACTTGGCATGATGGCACATGTTGGAATCTCAGATGCTGGGGAGGCAGAGACAAGAGGGTGCCTGGGCTCCCTGCCAGCCAGCCTAGCCTCCTAAGAGACCTGCAGCCAGCAAGGGACCTTTACTCAAAAACCCGCAAGACACACATGGTGCCCGAGGAATGACACCAAGCTTGTCCTGACTCCCCCATTCATGTGCACACACTGTGTCTACCCATGCACACAAAATAAAATAACAAGTATTTATTTTGTTATTGTTTGTTTATTTTTAAATATTCGGAAGCTGGAGAGATGGTTCATTGGTTAGGAGCACTGGCTGCTCTTCCAAAGGACTAGGGTTTAGTTCCAGTTATCCACACAGCAGTTCACAAGCACCTGTAACTCTAACTCCAGGGAATCTGATGTTGTCTGTGGGCACTGCGTGTGTGTGGTATCCAGACATACATACAGGCAAAATACCCATATATAGAAAATAAATTAAAAATTGAACAAAAAACTTTAAGATTTTTTGTGTGTATATGTATGTACATGCTTCTATATGTGGGAATGCACACATGTGAGTTTCTATGGATATGAGAAGAGAAGAGAGCATCGGATCCCTTGAAGCTGGAGTTACCCGTGGGTTGCCCAGTGTGGGTGCTGGGAACAGAATTTGGGTTCTCTGTAAGAGTGGCCAGCAATCTTAGTCACTGAGCCATCTCTCCAGCCCCTGGGTTATTATCTCAGTCTATGATCTTGGGATGTATGTAGTTCAGTTGGTAATACGCTTGCTAATATGCCTGAAAGTCTGGGTTGATCCCTAGTTTCACATATACCAAGCTTGGTGGTGTGTGCCTGTGTCCTTAACAGTTAGAAGGTGGAGGCAGGAGGACCAGATCTTGGAGGTCATTCTTGGTTGCATGGTGAATTTGGGCCAGCTTGGGCTACTTGAAGTCCTGTGTCAAAGGTAACAAGAATATGGTGATCTAGGGAGAAACCTGAAATTCAGAAGTCAGATCACTTGCCGGTATCAATAGTCCCCACATAGCAGTAAAGCTGAGCTTTGTAATCTCTCTTCATGCTTCAAACCTCCATGTTGGCTTCTGTGCCTTCGGCTGAGGCCCCCTCCCAGGGTTGGCCCCACTCCCCTGCTTTCCAGGTTTTCCTCCAGGATTTAAACTCTGCACACCGAGTCTATGAACTGTTCCCTGTTGTGCCTGAGCATGTCAAGGTCAAGGCAATGAATAAATTAGGAAGTTGACACAGTTGCTGGTGACCCATTTTTTACCGCATTCAGAAGCGTTTTCCTTTCAAAGGCAAGTAGCTCTAGGGAAAGTGCCTCATTTAGCTAATTCAGGGAGCATCTGTCCAGGGAAACATTAGAATAGGTTTTCAATGGTGGCTCGTTCGTAAGTGCGTAATGGTAAAGAAGGAGGAGATGCTGAATTTGAGTAACTTTGAAGTCAAAAGGCAAGAAAGAGATACATGGTAGGCACTGTCATCCATATCCAAAGGGCAGAAGAGCATGGAGAGGTACAAATACCACATGTCCTGAGTCATGACATTCAGGGGAGTCCGTCTGCATGGCAGCATAATGAGCCTTCCACAGGTTAACTGTGTGACCTCAGGCTTCTATTTCCCATCATCCCCCTTCCTTTTAAATGTATTTTGGAGGAACCGCAGATATCAGAGACCTCTGGATAAATGCATTCATTTGAGTAACAGAAAAGGGTCTGTATTCATCAGAGGCCATTTCCAGAATGTTCCACCCAAAGCCTGGTGGGCATGCCATTACAGGATGATATTCATTAATTGATATTTGCTACATCTTGGGCCTGATAACATTAAACCCAGATCATTCACCTCCTAGTACTCTGCCAGATGCTGCTTCTCACAGCCGATGCCCAACCATAATGCATAACCAGAAAGCTCTTCAGTAAACAAGGGGAATCTCACTTACTGGAGGAGTAGGGCATGCTGTTATCACCTGTGACCCATAGGCACAGGTGATAATCAGTCATCTGGTGGCCTAGTGCAGCTCTAACCAGCTGAGATTAGTTACAGACCTACATATTCAGGGGCAGGAGGGTAAAATCGTCAATTCCACCAGACTAGGACAGACCCCTATAATGTTTGGATGGGTACTGGGTACTGGAAACTGTCACAGCTCCTTGTGACCTCCATGTGATAGTTCCTTGCATCACTGTGCCTTGGGTTTCCTAATACGTGTGTGTGTGTGTGTGTGTGTGTGTGTGTGTGTGTGTGTGTGTGTGTGTATGTGTATATGTATATGTGTGTGTGTGCAAATATGTGTATGTGTATGCAAATATGTGTATGTGTATGTAAGTGTATGTGTGCAACTATGTGTATATGTGTGTAAATATGTGTATATGGGTGTATGTGTATATGTGTGTGTGTGTAAATATGTGTATGTGTGTAAGTGTATGTGTGCAACTGTGTGTGTGTGTGTGTGTGTGTGTGTGTGTATGAGTGAATGATTTGTGAAAGTGCTAGATCTATGAGGAGCCAGGCCCTCCCACCTGTGCTTCAGCTGCCCAAGTGGTTCCTTTTCTCACTAGAAGCCATGGACTTGTAAGTAACTTGGCCCATCTCTGACTTTATGTTAGTTATTGTGTGTCTGTGTGTGTTCATGTGTGAACACATATGTGTGCAGCTACGGATTCATGTAGAGGCCAAGAGTGGGCATGGGATGTCCACTCCAGTCATCCTCACTTAACTCTGAGACAGTGCACTTCTCACTGTCTTGTTTATGGTTTGGATTAGCTGCTTGCAAAGCTCCAGAGATCCCATTCTGCCTCCTCAGCATTAAGGTTATAGACACATGTTGCTGTGACCTTTTCATAGTGGTCTATGGATCTGAACTCACATCTCCATGCTTGTGTGGCAAGCACTTTACCAACCCAGCTATTTCCCCAGTCCCATCTCTGATTTTAAAAGTTCAGTTTGCTAATAAATGATAAATAAATAAAATCAACAGAAGCTTTGCCTGACTTCCAGATAAAAAAAAATTGATGGTGATGCATTTGTTGTCAAAGAATGCCCACATAGCACAGCTAGGACTGACCAGGGTCCTTTGGAACTAGTAAAACATACACCATCCTGGTCCTACCCGAATCTGTGGAAATGAGACGCATGCAGACACCATTTGTTTTTAACTTCCCAAAGATTAACGCAGCCTCCAGTGGCAAGCTTTGCTTTCTCTTCCGAAATGTTTGTATTGAAATCAAAAGCTCTCGGTGCCTTTTCCCCAGATTTGCACAAACACATCCCCATGTTCTACAGACTGGAGAGTGAGCATTTGAGTCTTCACTGGCTGCTTCCCTGCAGGTGAGAGGCAGGGCTCAGGGGAGTCAAGCAAGTGGGCCTCTACTCTGCAAAGACACCAGTTGTGACCACGTGACCGCATACAGTAGCTAATTCAGCTACCTGTCAGGATCAGGATTATATTGGAAAACACGTCTTGCATAACTAAATATTCCACCTTTTGCACCTCTTGTCTTCAGACTGCATGCTTGGAAGCTGTCATCCCTGCTTGGGAGCAATGTCTTTGCGGGGGCTACCCATCTCTTTAAGTAAAGAGAAAGCATTGTCTACGTAGCACTAGCTAAGTCCTCAGCTTCTATTTTGTTTTGAGAAGTGGGTCCCCAAGTGCATCAGCTTCCCATTTCAAGGCCCACATCCCAGCGTCCCCTGTCTGTTAAACCCGTTACCCTGTGTGAGTTCAAAGTCGGGCCTGGGTGCCGCGACATTAAATATCACACAGCTGTATTAGCTCTTTATGTGCTGATGCTGAGCCACCAGACATTGTGTGTGGGTTATGGTTGGGGTTTGTTTCCAACTGGGGAGTTAAGATGAGTGCATTCCTATCCGTCATACTAGAGCTAGGCTGATGGGATTAATACATTTGAGGCACATAAACCTGAATTATGAAGAAGAGAAATATGTTCTCATTGCTAGCAATTCCTTGCAAGTCATGATCCGGCAGCGCTTTGCGTTTTCTAAGCTATTGAAATCAACTCCGAGTGATTGGGGAAGGCTAATATTTCTCAATTCCCTGGGATCCTGATATGCATATCTCTGAAAGAAAGTGGATATAACAGCCTTGCCAGGCTGTCTGCAGTTGATGGGACACCCAGCGCCGTCCAACCACAGGCTGCACTAAATGTGATTAGGAGCCGTCACAATGCATTTAGCCTTCATCAGTTAGAGAAAGAATCCAGGCCAAAGGTCATTCTCTCCAGCAAAGTGGGCACTTAGTGCTTTTATTTGTGCTAATGGTAAATGATAGTTAATGAAAATCATTTATAAACCTTGTCCGAGCTGGCGTTTCTCGGCTGAAAACAGCGGCTGGCTGCTCCTCTCCGGAGGACCGTAATTGCAATACGGTTGACGCCATGTGATAGTAATTGGGCTCACAGCTTAATGAACTGTGTGTCCAGTAACTCATTTCCACATAGTGGGAAAACAGGCCGAGGAGCAGCCCTCCCGACAGGAGCCCTCTCTGGCTGCATCTAACCCACCATTCCCAGTTTGCACTTGGGAGCGAGACGTTTCTGCCTCGTACAGTGTGCCTGGTCTGAAGCATGATACTTCCGGATCAGGGCTGACACCTAACTCTAATGATGACTAATGGTCTCTGCACGTGCACTAGCTGTTTTAAAGGTCATTTAATCTTTATGTAGCAACTTAATTGAAAGTTTTATCCTTCTTATACACCTGGCATTCATTTGGGGGAGGAAGAGATACAGTCCGAGCCGGCTGACAAGAAATTACCGATTTGGTACCCTTCCCACAGACTTCCCTTTTACTCATTCAGAACGAGGCAGGCCAGTGAGATGGCTCTGTGGTAAAGGGAGCCTGCTGCACTAACAGAGGATCCAAGTTCAGTTCCTAGAACCCACATCGGGCAGCTCACAACCACCTTGAATCCCAGCTCCAGTGGCTCCGATGCCCTCTTCTGGCCTACGTGGGCACCCATAGCTATGTGTGGACACAAAGAGGGAGAGAAAAACACACAACAGCAGCTCATTTCTATTGTTTCCATGTCTTTTCCAGTTGGTGCAGTAGTTTCTGTTGGCGGCTTATAAACCTCAAGGCTTTCCACCCGCTGACCACTTCCTCCATCTAGCTCCCAAGGACTCCACAGCCTTCTAAACCATCGCCTCTATCAAGCAGCCAACACCACAGTGCCCATGTGGCACTACTGTATGAAAATTAGGAAAAGGCTTCCACTTGGTAATGTCTGGGCTGCTAAATGACATATCTGGGCCCTGGATTATGCCTACTGCCTGGTAGGTAACCTTCCACACTGCACAGCCACGTAGTGTGACAGATAGGCTTGCTGGTGATTGACAGAGCCCACACTTGAACCACAGAAGCAGTGCTGTGCTGCCCAATGGAAATAGGATGTATTTTAAATATGTAAGCAAGACAAAGAAAAAAGAGAAACAGATGAATATATTTTAGAAATACATGGTATTTAACATACCGTGTACCCTCAAATGACCATTTTAGCGTGTGATCGATATATATGGTTATAAATTTTGTTACCAAATCCTTGAAATCCAGTGGTCATTTTACACTTAGCCCTCTCAGTTTGGATGAGGCACATTCTAGTGCTTAAGAATCACCTGGGACTGGTACTTGTACTGAGGGCGCTTCTAAAGCCCCAAGTCAAAATGCATCCTCCCCTGGTATTGGTTGTAAAAGAATACACTGAATTGAGTTCAAATCACCTATAGGGAAATCTGACAAAAGCAGTCAAATCCATTTGGAATTTCGGACATGGCAACTGGCATGTAGTCATGAAAGCTCCATTTTACATACAGGGCAGACCAGCGCTGTTACCAGCATAGCAATGTCTCGGTGCTGTAGAGCCCCTGGCTGTCTGTGTTTATGCATCCATATCCTCTGGCATCCTTTATGTTTTCTCTTTGTGGCATCGCTTTCACCCTTTCCACTCCAGCCACAAGATGGGCAAGGAACTCAAGAGACCATAGCACCCCAACCAAGGAAGTTCCCAACTTCTCAACATCTCTGTGGGTGAGTGGTGCAGGCCAGAAGTGGAGAGAGCACTTTGGGGTGATTGCATTCTATTTATTTTTCTTGTCTCTATGGCCAACCTGACAGAACACTTTAAGGGAGGAGATTTTTTTACTTGGCTTATGTTATAAGAGGGCATAGCCCATTAGGGTGGTCTGGTAGCTCTATCTGCAGAGGCAGGGGTATGAGGTGACAGCTCCACCAACAGAGGCAGGAGCTTGAGGAGGCAGCTTCTTGACAAATCTGGAAGCAGAGTAGAGCTAGAAGTGAGTGCCACCTTCAAGACTTGCCCCCAGAAACCTGCCCCTACTGGTTAGGGCACAGGACCAACTGGTTAGGCCACAACCCTTCCCCCTCAAGCAGGGCCACAAGCTGTGGAACAAGTGGTTAAGCCCAGGAGCCTGGGGGACACTTTACATCCAAACCCCAGCTTTCAGGCTGTTGGATGATGTTCTGGAGTTAATTCCAGAGGCACCGGCTACAGACAGGGGTGGGTGTTGGGACCTCTTCAGTGGCTGCTAGTGTGATTTAATGAATGACATTTACTGGGTAGCTTTCCCTAACTGATCTATTTCACTCTCTTTGGAAACAGATGAGTGAGAGGAAGTGTCCTCCTTCTGAGACTGGTCACAGCACTTTGAAACATGTTTGGGATCCTCCTGAAGCTCTCTGTAAAGTGATGACCCTACTTGAAAGGGTTTGCAGAGCTTTAATTACTGGCTGACGACTCCAGCGCCATCTGGAAAGCTTGCCACGACTGGAGAGTGGGAGCTGGGTGATGCAGCAAGGGTTACTGTGAATATCCCACCACTCAGGAAAGAGGCGGGCCCAAAGCCTTAGCTCTTCTGTGATCTTAAAATTTTCTTAGCAGGTAATGGGAAAGTAGCTCCTCCTGAGGGTGTTGTAGGGGCTGGTAAGAACTCACCTATAGCACATAGCTCTCTGCACGTTAGGAGTCGATTGAGGGATCACTCTTGTGTATGTGTGTGCATGTGCGAGTGCACACATACATGAGGAGACCCAAGGGCAGCCTCAGGTGCTGTTCCTCACAGGCCACCACACCCCCTGTTCTTTTTGAGACAGGCTCTTTCACTTGAACCTGGGGCTGGCCAGTTTGGCCAGACTGACTGATCAGCGAGTCACAGGGATGCACCTGTCTCTCCAGTACTGGAGTTACAAGTATGCACAACCATGCCTGGCCTTGCACGTGGGTTCCAGGCACCGAACCCAGGTCCTCATACTTGCATGGTGGCACTTTACTGACCAAGGAGTCTCCCCAGTCATCAGTTTTTAACAGGAAAGACTGACATGTTTCCTTGAGTTCATTATGCCTTTTCTCCACATAAAAATGCGATTATTAAGAATTATGGATCCTTGTTGAAAAGCATCCTCTGTCATGCGTGGTCATAATCCCAGTGTGTGATGTACACCTTTGGAACCACAGCAGTACCATTCCCAGAAAGAATGAGGTTGGCAGTTACCAGGCTATAAAGGCAGCACAAATGCAATACGAGCATAGTGGGTAAAAGTGGAGCTATTTCATATCGAGAAGTGTATAAAGATGGCTGAGAAGACCAAGGCCGTGTGTGCACTTTCCCTGAAGAAATGCGCCATGTAAAAACCAAGCTGTGGTCTTTTCTCCTTTAATTTCTCATTTTTTTCCCCATTTGCCTCTTGCCTTTCTTTCTTTGCTCACTCCTTTACTCTGAAGGGAAGGGGCTAAGTTTGGGATTGGATTTTTCTAACTACAAAATTCAAAGTCACAGATGAAAGTAGTGTGTGTGGGGTTTGGCTGTGTGCTGTTTTTCTTCAAGGAATGCTGTTGTTATGAGCTACCGTGTTCTGGGTTATGGCCATAAGAACTGACTATATTCATAATCTGAATTTGTGTCTGTTATTGATATGTATCATATGACTTTCCAAAGTTGCTACCAAATATTATCCATTATTGCATGCATGTGCTCTCTCTCTCTCTCTCTCTCTCTCTCTCTCTCTCTCTCTCTCTCTCTGTGTGTGTGTGTGTGTGTGTTTTCAGTGTTGAAGATAAAATATAGGGTCTCTCACACACTGGGAAGCTAGGAAAGCACCAAGCCACACCCTCAGCCCTACCAAATACTTTTAGAAGAACAGTAGTGTAAGAACAAAAGACACACTTACATGGTTGTGCAGCTAGCTACTCTACTACGTGTGACCCTTTGGTGCAAGCAACAGATCCCAACTCTGCCCAAGTTAAGGAACAAAAAGGTCATAAAGAGATAGATACTGGGAAGATTCTGGAATGGACAGTAGACTAAAGGCCATGCTTGTCAGTGGATAAGGAGCAGAGCTCTGGCCTTCAAACAATAGGATCTCCCTACGTGTGCCACCATTCGTGACCTTGAGCCCTTGGCTTAAGACTAGAGTGACAGGTGAAGTTATGGCGGCACATGACTACCCAAGGGCTCAGGAAGCTGAAGCAGGAGGAAGAAGAGTTGGAGGGCCATCCTACTCTTTGTAATGAGACTCTGTCTCAGAAATAAAATGAGGCAACACTAAGTGAAAACTTGAAGTTCACTCTAGTGCCCAGTGATTGCATCTCAGACTACACTGCCTCTCCGATGGGTTGGAATGCCCCTGGCTCTGAAATCCTACCAAGTCTAAAGACTGCATCTGGATACCTGATGGCCAGGCTGGCCAGTCCACAAATGTCCTCTGCCAAGCAGGTTTCACTTTGGAGCAGCCACAGTTAGCACCTGCTCCCACCGAGGACAGTTTTCCCTTTGCTTTCAATAGTTCGTATTGAATGCTTTACTTCACCATCCGTAGGATCTGGAAATTCTTCTGCAACAGAGCCAGTTTTGTCTCTGGTACTTTTGTCTTCCACAATGTTGCCTTCCCATGGCAGGCCACCATCTCAACAGCTGTTGGAAAATTCTCAGTGTAATGGTGCTATTTTTCCTTATAATTTTCCTGTTCTGTCTTGTATGCCAAAAACCCCTAGTCAGAGAACAAATTATGGCATTTGAAGCCTACATCTGCAAAAATAAAACAGAGAACCAAACAAACAAAACCTCACAGATTCGTCCTTGAGTGCTGACCTTTTCTTGATTAATATCTGAGTATCTTCAGGTCTGTGTCTGGAGACCTTTCGCATACAGCAACACAGCTGGGAAGCTGTGACCCAGTCATAAAAGTGAGTCATTGAGGAGGATTTATTTTTCTTCAGTAATGAAATTTCACTGCTACCTGTATAGGTTAACGCCCATGGATGGAGTCAGACGTCGTGGCCAGGTTGATGGATTTGGCAGAGGAGCCTGTGTGGTGTGTCTCACACCTCTCTTTGAGATGTTGTAAAGATAACGTTGACATTTTAATATAGTGTCGATACATGTTATAATTCAGAGGGCATTTTGTAATGCTAGATACATAATAGGAAGTCAATAAACTTGTGTTGGTGATTGACCGATGCAGCACCCAGAGGGCATAATCACTCACCCTTCATCACAGTGATTAGGATCTGGCAGGTTCTAGAAGTGTGGACACACCGCCATTCTGCTGGAGCTGGAGCTGCTGGTGTGAACGCTTTAGTCCCAGCTGCGGACATACAAGACATACAAGGTTCCCAGAGCGAGATTATAGAGAAAACTTCCAGGGGTGGGGTTGGGGGTTGGGGGATGCCTCAGGGGATAAAGTTCTTGCTGTGAAAGTATGAAGATCCTATTTCAGCTCCTGAGAACCTGCAATAACAACCATGTGTGACCAGCAAAACATCAGGCAGAGCTCAGCTCATCATTCGAAAGGGGTGAGGGGCAGAGAGAAGAACCAAGGACACGGTAAGAAAAAAACCCACAGAAAGAACTAACCTGGCCCATAGGGTTCACAGAGACAGAACCGACAGCCAAGGAGCCTGCTTGGGACCCACCTAGGCCACCTGCATATATGTCACAGTTGTTTTTCTTGGTCTTCCTGTGGGCCTCCTAACAGTGGGGGCAGGGGCTGTCTCTGTTACTCTTTTTTGGGACCCTTTCCTCCTACTGGGTTGCCTCATCCAGCCTTAATAGGAGAGGAGGTGCCTGGTCTCCCTGCAACTTGATACACCATGGCTGGCTGATAGACATGGGAGCCTGTCCTTCTCAGAAGAGAAGCAGAGGAGGAGGAGTGGGGGGGGAAGGAGAGAAGGGGATGTAAAAACAGAAATATAAACAAACAAACAAACCAAAGAGGTGTCCCACTATATTCCCATGATCCCAGTGCAGGGAAGTGAGCAGAGACGTGTCCCTGAGACCTGTTGGACAGTCAGCATGGCCCATAGCTGAATTGGCTGGTGCCAGGTCTCAGAGAGAGATGAAAAACAATTTGGGAAATACCTGCGGTTGACTTCTTGCCTACACATGTACACACACACACACACACACACACACACACACACAGACACACACACACACACACACAGACACACAACACACACAGACACACACACACAGACACACACAGACACACACACAGACACACAGACACACACAGACACACACACACACACACAGACACACACACACACAGACACACAGACACACACACACACAGACACACAGACACACACACACACAGACACACAGACGCACACACACACAGACACACAGACACACAGACACACAGACACACACACACACACACACACACACACAGACAGACACACACAGAATTTTGGAAGACATGGTTTTTGTTTGCAACATCATGTCTAAACTGTAAGAAAACAGATGAAATCCTAAACTAAATTTCGGATTCTTTTGTATGTCCCAAAGTCTGTCAGTCATTTGTAGGTTTGGGCTGTGGCTCTGCAGTAGATTACCTGTTTATCTTGTAAGTTTTCCTCAGATCACTTCTGTTCTAATATTGTGTGAAAACAAGTGACACAGCTCCAGAAAACAGAGTTCTCTGATATGTTTAAGCTAAGAGAATTGAAATATCTTTCGTTAAAAATAGACATGGGGGCTGGAGAGATGGTTCAGTGCTCAAGAACACTGGCTGCTTTTCTAGAGGTCCTGGGATCAATTCCCAGCAGCCACACTGGGTAGCTCACATCTGTCTTGAAACTCCAGTTCCAGGGAATCTGATGCCCTCTTCTGGCCTCCGTGGACACTGTTTGCAGATAGTGTAGAAACATACATGTAGGCAAAAAGCTCATGTGTCTAAAAAATAAAAATAAATTTAAAAAGATGTATGGATCACTGAAATGTTTTCAATTCCCTGGCCACAAATCAGTCTGGTGGCACACCTCCATTTGCAAGTGCTAAAATGTCCTACACAACCAGCTCAATGACCTGTGTTAGACTCTACCCTGACCTGTTTTGGCCTCTGTGCCCTAACTTGTGTGTCCTCTGTGCCCTGACTTGTGTTGTCCTCTGTGACCTGACCTGTGTTGGCCTAGGTGCCCTTCCATCTCAGAGCAAGACTGTTGCCTTTTGCTCCCCTCTCTGTGTGAGCACTCCATTTTCACAGGGCGTGTTTCTTCCCAACTGTGGCTAGATGTCAGATGTAATGGTGAGCTTGTGACTTGTGAGAGTTGCATTTCTGGCTTAGATTTTTGTCCTGTGTCAATCTCTGGATGGTTTTCTGGGCCAGTGCAAGCATCAAGCTAAGGTCCTCAAGGAGTGTTGGGATCCCATGAGCCACACCCCCTCCTCCATGGCAGCATGTCGATGACCCAATCTTGTACAGAGCCTTATGCAGGTAATTACAGGTGCTGAGTTCAGGAGTTCACAGTAGCCTGGCTCCATGCTGCAGTGCTCACCTCTTAGCCTGGATCTTCCATTCTTTCTTGTACAGTGTTCTCCGATCCTCAGAGGGATGACACAGATGTCCCATTTATAGCCAGCCACTCAACAGTCACTTGTTCCCAGCACTTTGGCTAGTTATGAGACTGTACACTTACTGCTGACCATGGCAAACGGAAGCTTCTCCCACCAAAGTTGATAATAGCACTCCTCTGTTGGCATAAACACAGTTATTTAGAAGGCAATTTGGTAAGCGCATCAAGTCCGTTTAGCAAAATAGCTGCAGTCGCTTCCCCACTGAGGACTCTGACCTCCCAGCCATGAGCTTCAGTTGACATGTTGCACATGGGATCCACAACCAAGTGAGACTGTTGGTGGCAGTTCTCCACAGCAGCCTACACAACACCTCTGGGTCTCTGAGGGCCAGCCAGCAGGGCAGAAGCTTCCAGTCCAGTCCCCGAATGATTTCTCTGTGTTCTGTGCTCATAGCATACGGTGTCTTCAGCAACAGGCCAAAGCATCCAATTGTGGGGACAAACAGCAGCAGTGGGAACTCTCTTGTGGTTTGGGGACCTTCGGGCCTCTTCAGGGAGAAATTTCAAAGGCTTCATGATCTTCCTCTAGCTGCAACCCCAGGCTATAAAGCCTGGATCTGGGTTCAAACACTCCCCTACTACTGCCAGGCATGGTAGTCGATAAACCCAGCACCCAGGAGGCAGGAGGAGGGGCCTTGCCAGTGTGCGTTCCGGGCCAGCCTGAGCAAAATAGTGACATTGTGCTTCAAAACAGATGGAGAAGAGAGAAAAATCACATAAAATGGGAACAAATGGAAATAATGAATTTCTTTACAGAATTGGCCAAAACTGGAATGGGATGAGAGCCATTCTCTGCTTCATTCTTCAACAAGGCAGTTTGTGGAAAGAGTGGAAAGCAAGAGCTTCGCTGGAAGCTAAGTGGGCTCCGGCCACATGAGTTGGAAACAAATCTTCATTGTGGGCCAGGAGTCAGACCGTGTTCAACCCTAGCCTGATGCTTCCTGTCAAAATAACACACCATTTTCAAAACAAATTCTCATTTCCTAGCTCCCTATCACTGTGTGAGGACCCTGCCTGGAGCAGCCTCCTTTGGGTTGCAGCAGTTTTAGAAGCTCCATTGATGTCATTCTTGGTTGGAATGGATTACATTTGTAAAAATTTAATGTTCTATTCTGGCACAAGTTAGGAATATAGCTGTTTCTGTCACACACACACACACACACACACACACACACACACACACACACACACACACACGTATATTTCAAAAATCCCATTGTGTTACTCTGGCTACACCTATCCCCATGCTAACTCAATTTTCTTAAATTACCTTTCATCCCCAAACCAATGCTCTTATTTAGCAAAGGTCAGTGGCATCCTGTAGATGGAGTTTGTCCTTCTAGGTCCAGCTACCATTTAGATCCAAATAAACACACAGAGGCTTATATTAATTAGAAACTGTTTGGCCGATGGCTCAGGCTTCTTATTAGCTAGCTCTTCTTAATTATTAACCCATTTCTGTTAATCTAAGTATTCCCACGTGGTCTTGGCTTACTGGAGAATTCCCAGCATCCTGTCTTCCTGGTTGCTACATGGTGTCTCTTTGGTGACCCCTCTCTACCTCCTCTCCTCAGAATTCTCCTCATCCTCCTCATAGCCCCATCTGTACTTCCTGACTGACTCCTGGCAAATCAGTGTTTTATTCATCAACCAATAAGAGAAACATATATTCAGATCATGCAGAAGGACATTCTCCCATCACTCTAGCTGTCCTGGAACTCACTCTGTAGACCAACCTGGACTCAAACTCACAGAGATCCACCTGCCTCTGCCTCCCTGAGTGCTGGGATTAAAGTCTTGACCACCACTGCCTGGCCTCATCATTATCTTTGTGAGTTGTGTTCCTGTTCTAAGAACATGGGAGACAAGCTGGAACCTACACAGGGTGACACACACCTCTAGAAACAGGGTCTCTGTGTTACAATTAACTCGATTGTCCATCTGCTGTAAACACTTCACCATAACAAACCAAAACACACGAATAAAAAAATCACTCTAATAATTCAAGTACATTATTGTTGGGGTTGAAAGTTCCCTTTGTAGGTCTCTGCTCCTCAGTAGGAGGTTTGCTTGTGAGGATGGATTGTCATAGTGTTGGTAGCCCAGGACAGTCCTCAGCCATCTTTGCATGCTTGTTTCTGTCTTCAGCTAGATCACAGAAACCTAGCCAGTGGCTAAGAGGATAACTCAGTTGGTGAAGTGCTTTTCCTGTAAGTGTAATGACGTCATATAGAGTCCAGAACTCATATTTATAAAAGCCAGATGATGTGATACTGTTCTTTTGTATCCCAGCACTGAAGAAGTTGGGGCTCACTGGCAAGCCAACCTGGCCAATTTGGCAAACCCTGGGCCAGTGAGAGACCCTGTCTCAAAAAAGGATAGGTGATATACCTGAGAAATGGCATCTGAAGTTGTTCTCTGGCTCCACACATGTACATGTGCACACATGTACACACACACACACACACACACACACACACACACACACACACACACACACACACAGCTAAGACCAAGAGTAGAACCAGGTGAGGAGGAAGGGGACCACACAGGATAGGTGATGGTGGGTGTCTTGGTGATGGGTAGGGTGTAGTCTTTGGATGGGGAGATATCTTGTACTCATAGGACATAACATTGTGTGTTTAAACTATGTCATGTAGTCATAAAATCACATGAGGAGGTTTTTCTCATTGTATGTTTGATGGGAAGGAACCCTGGAGGCCCAAGACAGAGGGACCTCTGTTTCACAAAAGGCAGCCAGAGAACTGGCACCCTGTAGAAGCAAGGCTCCTCTCACGTACAGGGTGGATCTTGGCAGTAGCAAGCTCTTTCCAAAACCAGAAACAACTGTATAAGTGGATTTCACTGGGGTGGTATAAATAACAAAGTCATGTTAATATCGTACATCTACTATTTCTTTTCTTATAGCTAAGCAGAGCCTTGCCACACTAAAAATAAGTACATATTTGAAGTACAAAAATGACTACTTGTGATACATTTATTTGCTAAACTAAATTAGTGCAAATTCACCTTACTATTTAAAATAAGCCTTCTTTTTCAGAATACCCCAAATGTTTACCATAAGTATGATGTAGGGTATCTGTAGGGAATGCACAAAATCATTATTTTACTACAGAGTAGTAACATTATTTGTAGTGAAGGCTCACAGATATCAAGCAGTTTGGGTAGAGGCGAATAACGATGGTCCAGGTCCCTTTACTAGCTAAGGAACATTGACCAGCTGAGGGTCTTTGCTGGAAGCAGTAGGAACACAGAATGACAGGGAAGAAGCAAGAGGCCCCAGCTTCATCCCCAGGACATATCAGAATAAGCCTGTGCTTGCCAGAGCTGTTTCCTCTGGATTTTGTGGCAAATTCATTGTGTGTGTGTGTGTGTGTGTGTGTGTGTGTGTGTGTGTGTGTGTGTGTGTCTGTGTGTGTGTGTGTGTGTGTGTGTGTGTATTGGTACATGTGCACTGTAGCAGTACACATGCATTTGTGTGCACAGCACACATACAGTGTTTGGGTCTATAAGAATGTCTCTGAGAAGATGTTTTTATAGTGGATCAGCTTTCAGACAGCATAAACAGATGGCCATTTTCTATTGGTTCAATCTCTCTTTCATCCAGTCCTCTGAGCATCTAGACAGAGCCAGAGTCATAAAGAGCAGGGATGTGCCCTCTCTGAATTAAAATACAAGATGTCTGTCTCCTTCTCCCTCCAACCCCAGTTTCTCATTCTCCCTCGGGATGTTACACTAAGGCTAGGTCTCACCACAAGCCCCTCTGTTCTCAGGTCTTAGTCTTGGCCTGAATTACACTACCACTTTCTTGACTCTCCTTTATCTTGTACACAGCAGGCTGTGGGATCTCTTCTCAGATCTCCCAATTTGCATAGGGATGGACTTGAAGGCAGTTTGCAGGAAGTTGTCTCATGCTTACTGTTTCTGATGGCTCTGTATGGGTCTATGAAGCACCAGGGTCTACTACGTAGGAACGTGAAATAGTCTTTGGATTCTAAGCAATAGACGAGCCTAGGCCTGAATCCTGCTTGCTCTCTGCATTCCAATAGGGCAACTTCCTATAGCTACATACTGTCCTATGTATGTGTGCTGATTTGAATAGAAATGGCCCCTAGAAGCTCATCTAGTCACCAGGGAATAGCACTATATGAGAAGGATTAGGGGGTGTGGCTTTGTTAGAGTAGGTGTGGCCTTGTTGGAGGAAGTATATCACTGAGGTGGTGGGCTTTTAGGTTTCAAAAAGCCTATACCATGCCCAGCGTTTCTCTCTCTCTTTCTCTGCCTGTGGATCAGGATATAAAGGTCTCAGCTACCTCTCCAGTACCCTGTCTGCCCTCATGTTCCCTGCCATGACTAAGCATCTGAAATTGTAAGCATATCCCCAGATAAATGTTTTCCTTTTTAAGAGTTGCTGTGGTCATGGTGTCTCTTCACAGCAATAGAACAGTAACTAAGAGTGTCTCAACCTAGCTGCCATTCTCCAGACAGAGGCCTTTCCCCCCTTGCCTTCCTGCCTTCGTGTAAAATCCATTCCTGGAGTTAGCTTCTTCAGAGTCACATCTGTGGCTCTGATGGAGACTAAGGATGGCATTCAAGACCCCTGAGTTGAGTTAATTAGCTTGTACTACTGTATAAGAAAGGCAGTTGTTCATTCATTTTACCCGTGTGTGTGTGTGTGTGTGTGTGTGTGTGTGTGTGGTATGTGTCTTGGTTTCATTTTGTTTCAGTTTGCTAACCATTCATCACCAAAGGTCCTTGAAGTACATTTTGAGGTATGCTTCAAGAGCATTTTATATGTAACTGTGTGGGATTTTAATTGCGCATCCCTTGATTATTCTACTTGTCTGGGAACATTTTATTCAACCATTTGAAGAATTTTGTATTTTGTTTTATACTGGCATCAGTAAGTGCTTACGTGCATGGGGTCCTGGTGAGCTTTGCCTTCACTCATGAAAACTTCCTCACCCATTCCTCGAGAAAGGCCCATCTGTCATTGGGGTGGTACCCACGGCTGTTGATTCTTTGAGAGGTTACAGTTTGTGGTTGTTTCACATGTTGCTCTTATAATTGGGTCCTTGTCATGTTCTGCTTCTGTTCCCAGATAATACCTTGAGTCTTTTTGAGATGCAAATTAGGTGCTGAGTGAGAATGAGCCCTTGCTATAGCTGTCAGGAGTAGGCCTGTGAGAGTGGTGAATCATGTGTGCTCAGGCCATGGTTGACATCATCTCCTTCACCTACACACATCTCATGAACAGGAATTTTATTGATTGTTTAGACTGACAAAGTTGCTTTGGTCTGGACTCCCTGGGCTCAGATGCTGGCATGCCACTTGCTTCTCTTGTTAACCCCTTGTGCCCCAGTTTCTTAACTTAACAAATGGGAATAAGGATTTTTTTTTTCTCTTTGAAATTTAGTCTCACCATGTAAGCCTACTCTAGACTCAAACAAACCCTCCTGCTTCAGCTTTGAAAGTGCAAGGATTAGAGTCATGTGCCACTAAGTCAGGCCCAACCTCATAATGTGTGTGTGTGTGTGTGTGTGTGTGTGTGTGTGTTGCATGAAAACTCACCTGTGTGCATCATAGAGCCCAGAGATAATGACGGGTCTCTTTCTCTAGTGCTTTTCCACTTCCTTTCTTTGAGGCAGGGTCTCTCACTGAAAATGAAACTTAACATTTAGGTTCCAGTGAGACCTCACAATCCAGAAGTCTCCATTACCAGAGCTACAGGCATGTTTCTCCATACCTGGCTTTTTATATGGGTGCTGGGGATTGAACTTAGGCCCTCAGACTTTCACAGCAAGCACTCTATCTGCTGATAGAGCCATTGCCCCAGGCCACAGATAGTGTTTAATATGGTACGTTAAGTCATATCTTCTTTTTTCTTCTTTATTCAGGCAATATAGTCTCATTGTTTAACTCAACAGTATGCTATAATGATACCTGCCAATAGCACTACAAATTTAGGGTTCCCTGAGTGGCTTAAGGTGATATTAAATGCTGTATCTGTCATCAGTACCAGGAAGACACACAATAGGGTGGGTGTTTAGTATGCACAGAGGCCTGGCTTCGGTCTGCAGCACCAAGACCGAAACACCCTCCCTTCCACAAGTAATGGTGAGTAACCAGAGACTTCTTGTAAAGATGGAGCTTCTAGGCTTCGAGGAAGAGGCTGAGGAAGAGTTCTGGGAAGTTGACATTTAATAACACGGGACAAGCATCTGATACTGAATTCTTTATTTTATGAAAGGATTTATCTTATTTTTAAGTATGTGCATATGTGTGTGAGTGTAGGTGCCCACAGAGGCCAGAGAGGCCTCAGATCCCCTGGAGTTGGACTTGGAGGCCATTGGAGTCACATGACGTGGTTGCCAGGAGCTGGACTCTCACTTCCTGCAATGCAGGAAGTACTCTGGGCTTTGGAGCTGTTTCTCACACTCCCTTCCTTCCCACTTTTTCTTGAGAAATGGGCCTCACTGTGTAGCCCCAACTGATCTGAAACTCGCCATGCAGACCAGGATGGCTTTGAACGTTCATTGATCCTCCTGCCTCTTCCGTCTGGGTGCTGAGATTACTGGTGACGTGTGTCACCACACCCAAGCTGATGCTGAATTCTAACGTGTGGTTAAGTTACAGGAAGAGGCTGTGGTCTAGAAAGCAGAGAGCAATGCAGCATATGAAGACCTAGGGTGAGAGCTCACATGTTCCTCAGAGTTCCTGAGGCCAGCTCCTGTGCAGTAACCTCTCAACTTCTGAATGTGATGGTGTGGACTGCTGGGCCTCTCTAGTCAGAGAAAGGAAGGGATGGCTCTGTTCGTCCACATAGCTCTGTCTATGGGAGTACTATAGTTTACTTTTGTGAATTCAGATTGAATGAAGCAAGGGTTGTGTTACAAGCAAATGGGGATATTTAAACCCACTGTCTGGATTGGGGGGACAGCTCTGTTGATCAGGTCCCTCACTTGCAAGCCTGTGGAGCTGAGTTCAACACCCAGAATCCATGTTGAGGTTCTGGGCCTGGTGTACTTGCACTGCAACACTGTGCTTGCAATCCCAGTGTTGGGGAGCTGAGGGCAGGAGGCTCCTTATAGACAGTTTAGCCTAGTCAGTGAGCTCTAGGCCAGGGAGAGACCCTACCTCAGAGGAGGTAGCTGCATTCCTGAGGGTGACGCCTGGTACTGTCCCCCGGCTTCCACATACATGTGTGCACATGTGCAATCACCCCCTCTCCCATGTACATGTGATCTCTTTCCTTTATTTGTTTGAGAAACAGTGTCCCATTTTCTGAATTCACTTTAAAAGCCATAGGTTACCTTCTCTTAATTCAATTTTCCAGAGATGAAGTTTCATTCTGTAGCCCAGGCTTGCCTGAAACTCAACTGTAGAACTCAGAGCTCTCTCAAACTCAGTCAACCCTCTGCCTCAGCCTTCTGAGTGCTGGGGTATCTGGCCTGAGCTTCCATTCCTGGCTTGGATAATTATTTGTACCTGGTTTCTGAGAAAACCAAGCAGGCCACGTCTTGCATGCTCAGAACTGTGACCTCCTTCTGATTCCACTGGCTGTCTTTGGTCATGTCTTCTGTGCCCTGAATTTTCCCTTTGGGTTTCTTGTAGCTATATTTTTGCATCTGGTTTTCAGTACGTCAGTCAGCCATACTCACAAAGTGGTTCCCACCCCATTTCTTTCCCCGCTTCCTCTGTCCCTTTGCACAGTTGTACAGTCAGACTCCCAATGGTCTGGTGCATTCCCTTGCAGCACCCTGGAAAGAGGGACTGCTGCTTTACTACGGTTTCCTTGCAGGGTGATGAGAATATGTTTTCACTTCCTTCCCTCTACCCCTGCAGTAGAGCAGCTCAAGGCCCTTTCTTATTTGTCAGCCTACTTTTACATGGATGAACACTGTGGTGGTTTGAATAAAAGTGGCTTCCACAGGGAGTGGCACTATTAGGAGGTGTGGCCTTGTTGGAGTGAGTGTGGCCTTGTTGCAGGAAGTGTGTCACTAGGGCGGGCTTTGAAGTCCCAGACGCTTAAGCTAGGCCCAGTGTGGCAGTCTCTACTGCCCAAAGATCAAGATGTAGAACTCTCAGCATCGTGTCTGCTTGCATGCTGCCTTCCATGCTTCCCTCCCTGACCGTGTTGGACTAAACCTCTGAAACTGTAAGCCAGTCCCAATTAAACATCTTCCTTTATAAGAGCTGCTGTGGTCATGGTGTCTCTTCATAGCAATAGAAACCCTAACTAAGACAAACATCTTAAGCTCAGGGGTGTCCCTCTTAAACATCTTAGGCAATTTCACAAGGTGTTTGTCACCACTTTTTTTTTCCTTTCAATTTCCACATCTTACTTAGCTTGTAAGCTGAATCATGTGTGTTATTTTGGCCAGGGCAACACACAACTTAAGAACTACAAACCCAAGTCTAAATTCATTCCTTTTAGCAGATTTTCTAGGTGCCTCACAGATAGCAAATGCCAGGAATTGTCTTTGTCCTCAAGGACCCCTTGAGACTGGAGGAAATGCTCAATTTTCTGTTCTGAAATGCTACAGAAAACAAAGCTTATGCAGATTTAATTGAAGGAGGGAGCCAGGCTCTGTCCTGAGCATGCAGAACTGGGCAGCATCTGTGACATGGTTCTGGCTTTAGAGTCATGAAGGATACAGGAGTAAAGGATTTGAGGAATCTTCTGTGTGGTTGAGAGTCAGTGGATCCAGGCATGTAGCGGGGGAGTCCCTGAATGAAGGCCCTGAGAGGCCATTGTGTGAAGCTGAGAAAATGGATTGTACTGGAGACCGTGGCGGATTGCAGATGCCAGAACCATGGATGTCTGCCAGGGAGCTGCATATAGTGAGCAGAACCAGCCGAGAGAGAGAAGTGTGTTGCAGGTAGCAAAACTGAAAGGGTGGAGCCAATGAAGCCCTTTGATTGGGTATCAATCTACAGGGTTTGGAGTTCACCCTGCTGGGTTTTGATCTTTCTTTGGTCTAATATTTCCTCACTATGCCTCCATTCCT
The DNA here is from genome assembly GCF_003668045.3 of Cricetulus griseus. Taxonomy (NCBI): domain Eukaryota; kingdom Metazoa; phylum Chordata; class Mammalia; order Rodentia; family Cricetidae; genus Cricetulus; species Cricetulus griseus. The sequence goes on along the minus strand of NC_048597.1, from coordinate 224,920,740 downwards.
CCCTTTTGGAATGACAATGTATAATCTACACCATTGTGCGTTGTAATTTGCTTTATGAATTTATAGGGGTTGCAGACAAGGGGTTGCCTTGAGACTCAGTAGACTTTAAACTTTTAAAGTCTTTCGGGACTGTGAAACACTGTGGGGACTCTTGAAGCTGGACTAAATGTATTTTGCATTGTGATGATAAGGGCAGGAACCTATGGGGGCCAGGGATGTATTTTGCATTGTGATAAGGGCAGGAACCTATGGGGGCCAGGGAGTAAAATACAGTGGTTTAAGTGGGAATGGTTCCCATAGGCTCATATATGTTAATGCTTGGTTCTCAGCTGGTGGCTGTTTGGAAGGATTAGAAGGTATGACCTTGTTGGAGGAAGTATGTCCCTGGGGGTAGGCTTTGAGGTCTCGAAAAGTCGACACCATTTCCAGCTAACTTACTCAGCCTCAGTGGTTGTGGACTGAGATATGAGCTCTTATCTACTGTTCCAGCAGCATGCCTGCATCCTTGCTGCCATGTTCTCCCACCATGACAGTCACGGACTCACCCTCTGAAACTGTAAGCCAATAAACTCTGTCTTCTATAAGGTGCCTTGGTCATGGCATCTTATCACAGCAATAGAAAAGGAACCAAGATGCCTGCCTACCCCAATTGTGTGGCTTCGACATTGCATAGAAGTGTCCAGATAGGAAGGCAGGCTGACTTGGAATTTCACCTCATGCCTCTTTGACTCATCCATGAGACATGACAAGAGCTTGACAAAACTAGAGGAAGGAAGCGAGCTCTTTTCTCCCAAGAAACCACAGTAATGTTCTCTGCCCACACCCTTATGTCCATGGGTCTTTCCTCCCCTAGAGACAGGGATCTTGTACCAGGGTGGGCAACTTTGTTTAACTTGCCTGTGGACTCTGTGAAGTCTCCTAATGAGCACATGGTGAATTTGGGATCTCATTGCTATGCACCAAGATTACCAAAGCAGAAAGGGACCAAGGAGAGGAGCTGGTATCTGGAAATCTGTTGTCCAAAGCGTAGCTGTCCTGTTTTTAACACCAGTTGCCGAGTCTGTCCCATCTCTGTATGGCTCCAGTCTGGTTTGCCATTGTTTTCAGGTGGTCTCATAGTTACATGTGTAACTCTTCATCTCCTCCTCAGTATGACATGAAAAACTTCTACTAGAGCTGGGGCAAGGGCTTAGTTGGTAAAACCCTTGCCACGAAGCTATGAGGATCCCAGTTTAGTTGTCAAGAACCCATGTTTGGAAAAGCCAGGAATAGTGGTATGCACTTATGACTCCCTCCAGCAATGGCAGGATGAGAGAAGGAGACGGATGGATCCTGGGGGTCACTGTCTAGCCTACCTGGGAAAGTTCCAGGGCAATAACAGACCTGGGTAGAAACACCTGAGAATCAGGCTTGTCTACACACACACACACCACACCACACACACACACACACACACACACACACACACACACACACTTCCACAAACAAATATTGCTTCATCTAGTGACAGATTTTAAAAGACCACCTGTGTGTAGGTTAGCTTTAAAAGAACAAGCCACACCCTATGCCCATGCCCATGCCCTCTCTGGCCCAGATCTTCTGGTTCATGCTCCCAAGTGGACTCTGCTCTAAGGCGCTGCTAACGATTAGAAAAATGAGCAGTTTGTCTTTTCTCTGGGCACAGCTGCTTTAATGAAAGGGCTGCAGAGCAGGGTTGGTGCATCAGCCGTGTTCTCCCTGAGCACTTGCTGGGATTCAGAAAGTTGTAAGGGGACTGGCCTGGCCTTCTTGCCCCCTTCATCCCACCTACAGGCTAATAGCTAACCTTGCCCGACTCCTGAGTCAGTGAGGAATTCTGAGACATGTTTTGATTTCCCCCCAGGATTGAGGGGTAGGGTTCAAGTGAGTTGCTTTAATGATAGGAGGAGGCTGGTGACAGGAAGAGGGAGCTCCAGGGGTGGGGATGGGCTGGCGAGTACTGGCTTTTTCTGATGGTCACAACATACCAGCCCTTCCTGCAAGACTTCTCCAGGTGTCCCAGAATCTTCAAAGCAAATCAAGAAAGCTAGTTTTCCATGTTGAACCTAATAAGTTTTATAACTTTGTGTGTGATGTATGTATATCTTTGTGTGTGTATATTAATGTGTGAGTGTGGGCATACTGGTGCCTTGGTGTGTGTGTGTGTGTGTGTGTGTGTGTGTGTGTGTGTGTGTGTGTATGTGTGTGTATGTGCATGTGTATGTATGTTTGTATATGTGTGTGCATGTATGTATGTGTGTGTGCATGTATGTGCGTATGTGTGTGTATGTATGTGTGTGTATGTTTGTGTATGTGTGTATGTGTATGTGCATGTGCATATGTATGTATTGTGTGTGTGCATGTATGTGTGTGTGTGTGTGTGTGTGTGTGTGTGTGTGTGTGTGTGTGTGTCTGTGTCTGTGTCTGTGTCTATGTGTAGGTCAGAGGACAACCATGGGTGTTGGTCCTCCCTTGCCTTCCATCTTCTTTGAGACACAGAGTCTCTCATAATTACTGCTGCGTTTGTCAGAATAGGTGGCCCATGAGCTTCCCATGATTCCCCTGTCTCTGCCTCTGATCTCTCAGTAGAAGTCCTGGCATTACAGATGTGCGCTTCCTATCTGGCTTTCTGTGGGTTCTGGAGACCCAAGCTCAGGTTCTCCTGCCTGCACAGCAAATGCTTTACCCATGAAGCCATCCCCCATCTTTCAAACTTAATGAATTTTTAAGGCTCGGATTCTTTTATAGTAAGAGAAGCCCTTACTTAGCTCCTGGACAAGGCAGGTCCAGATGCCAGCGAACACTCCCCAGCATAGACAGGCTCTGCTCACCTATGTGGGATACAGTCTGAGACTCCTAAGGGGTGCTGTTGAGCAGTACTAAGCCTGTGTGTGCATGGTTGTCTTACACACTCACAGCTTTGATAAACTTCAGGCTCCAAATTAGGCCCCTTAAGAGGTGCCCGCAAGGAATAGCAACTATGACACTGCGTGGTCCTCTGAGGTATGGAAAGTGCTCTCTGATTCCTCTGCTGCCTTTCTGTCGGCAGTCACCTTTCTGCTTGTCGTAGTGCAAGGTGACACTTAAAGAAAATGCTTTATGACTGTCACTGACACATTTCTCATAGTGCACCTCTTGCAGTTTGGGGCTGTTCCTGAGAAGTGAAGAGTTCCTAGGACCTACTGCTGCGTGACTCAGGCTAGCCGGCACGGAGACTCCAGGGAGTCTCCTGTCTTTGGGAGGGTAGTGTATACAGTGTGGATATGTTGGACTAAGGATTAGATTCGTGTCATAGGTGGGGTAGAGAGCTGAGTGGAGCAGAATGCTGTGAGATTTATCATATTACTCAATATGGCATACAATTAAAAATTATGAAATGCCTGCTTTTTTGGATTCCATTCACTGTTTGATTTTTACCTTACTTTAGGAAACCTTTGAAAATATAGAAAGTGAGAACAATGGATAATGGGGGGGTGATACTATGTTACTATATGCCCATATTTATATAAAGCTTACATACAAGTTATAAATATATTTATAAATGTAAAATATTTCTATAGCATTGATACGTACAAGGGATTTTTGAAAGGAATTGGTTCATGTGATCGTGAGTCTGACAGGCCCAAAGGCTGAAGGGCAGGACAGCTGTGGAACTCAGCCTGGAGTGCCGGGGAAGAGCTGCCTTTTCCTTGCGATTCTGTGCAAAGCCTCCGGGAGGTTGTGTGCACTCCCATGACTGAATGTAGTCACTTGTGCTGATTGCAGACGTCAGGCATGCCTATAAAACACTCCACAGCAGTCCTTAGATCCGCTGACCTTTACACCTACATTCTGGTGACAGTGGAAGACACTTCTAGACCATGTCCCATGTCCGACCCTTAGCACAGGCTCTTCACACTTGCTGTATATGGTGTAGAATGAGATTAATTAATTCTGACATGGAACCGGAGGAGTTGTCTAGGAACCAGTAACAATGTAGCAGCCTCATGGCTGAATCAGCCAGGGATCCAGATAAGTAGTCAGCAGAGATTAGTGAGAGGAGAGGGAAAAGGGAGACTCAAGTGTTGAGTCACTCACTTCTGGAGGTTAAGCCCACTATCTGCCACCTACAAACTAAACTGAGGATTAGGAAGGTCAATGCTTACAGTTTGAGGGCGTAAGAGGTAGCTCAGATGGTAAAATGATTACCACAGAAACCTGAGAACCTGGGCTGGAGAGATGGCTCAGAGGTTAAGAGAATTTACTGCTCATCCAGAGGTGCTGAGTTCAATTCCCAGCAACCACATGGTGGCTCACAACCATCTATAATGAGATCCTGTGCCCTCTTCAGGCATGCAGGGATACATGCAGACAGAGTGTTGTATACATAATAAATAAATCTTTTAAAAAAAGAAACCTGAGAACCTGAGTTCCATCCTTAGAAACCATGTAAATACCTGGTGTGTGATTTTGAGCCCAGAGCTGTGGAGGCAGAGACAGGGGGTTTCCTGAGGCCAGCCTAGCCTAAGTAGTGAGTTTCAGGTCTCCCAGAGACACTGTCTCAGAAAGTGTGGTGGATGATTTCTAAGGAAAAGTACCTGAGGTTGACCATTGTCTTTACATGCATACACACACATGTGAGCCTGCACTTATGTGGGACCACAAAATTCTCTCTCTCTCTCTCTCTCTCTCTCTCTCTCTCTCTCTCTCTCTCTGTTTCTCTCTCTTTCTCCCTCTTGTTCACACACACTCTCTCTCTCTTACACACACAAACATACACACAGAAGAAAGAATGAGAGACAGAAGAAGAGAAAGGATAGATAGAATAGATGGATGAATAGATAGATGAATGGATGGGTAGATAGATGGATGGATGGATGGATGGATGGATGGATGGATGGATGGATCAATCATCACATTATTGGTCTGTGTCTTAGTTTGTGTTCCTATTGCTATGATGAAACACCAGAACCAAAAAGCAAGTTGGAGCAGAAAGGATTTATTTGGCTTACACGACCATATTGCTCTTAGGAAGTCAGGGCAGGAACTCAAACGGGGAAGGAACCTGGAGGCAGGACCTGATGCAGAAGCCATGGAGCAGTGCTGCTTCCTGGCTGCTCCACATGGCTTGTTCAGCTTGCTTTCTTACAGAACCCAGGACACCAGCCCAGGGATGGCCCCACCCACAATGGGCTGGGCCCTCCCCTGTTATCATATTCCCTATAGACTTGCCTACAGCCCCATTTTATGAAGCATTTCCTAGTTGAGGTTCCCTCCTCTCAGATGCCATCAGCTGGTGTGAAGTTGACATAGAGCTATGTAGTCCAGTCTGGATTCCTGGGGGGCTGGCACCTGGGATTCCCACGGACAGGAGGCCATCAGAGTCACAGCGCCTGCTGTTCAGCCGGGAGAGGGCAGATGTCTCCTGGACCATCCTCTCTTGCACACACCCCCAGAGCAGTGCTAATCAGTCACGGAAGCCTTCATGGCCAGTCAGTCTGACACAGGAAAGCGAAGCATGGCAAAGACCTGTCTCTTGTGCTGGCTCCTTCCCGAGAGCTGCGCCTCACTCGGTGTTTGTAACACTGAGTTCATTTTTGTCCCCAGCCCCACTCTATAAACTTCAGTCCCACTCAGTGCTGAGCTGTGCTGCCCTAGTCAGCATCACTGCCAGTTCGTGCATGTCAGCCTCATTTCAAGCCTCCGTTTCTCCATGTGTGATTGGGGAGGTTATACCAGCCACCTTCTGGGACTCTTCCAAGTCAAGAGACGAGTGTGTCATTGTACACATGCACATGTGACCCCTCGTGACCTCTCTCTCACAGATGCTCTTATATCACTCCTTTATTGCCTAAGAAGACAGCACCAACTTCTCACTCTCAATAAAAAAGGCCATAAATGTGAGAACATCCAAGTCCTACCCCCAAGCAACATAACAGGCCATTTTTATTTTCAGTAGCCAGCTTCTCAAGGGTTTCCCAGTAGATATGTGGGAGCTTCTAGCAGGTGCACGGAGGCTGGGGCTCCTGGCTGGTGCTGCCTGGGGCTAGGCATTGTACCCAGGGCCTCACAAGGGACTGCTGAGTGCATCTCTCTCAGCATCAGCCAGGCAGCCACCTCCCACTTTACAGATGTGCTTAGCTGACTCCCCAAGGCTCTCATCCAGTAAGTGGCAGGCAAAGAATGAGGTCCAGTCTGCCCAAGGACAAGTCCAACCTCGGTCATGTTACTTTGTAAGTCTGGGGTGTGGAGGCAGAGTGGTTAATCAGGGCAGCCACTTACAGGGGTGATGAGAGCATTTGCTTATTGTAGCTCTTCACCGGGCAAAGCAACTGTGCCTCTTCCAGAAGTAAGGGCCCCTGCTGCCTTTTAGGGGGCCAGAGCCACATCAGGAATGTTCTGGATGGTTACATAGGATGTGCACTGCCCAAGACTCCTGGTCTTTGTTATTCGGAGACTGAAGTCCAATTCATATCCCAGCCAGAAATAGAAAGTCCCAAAGGTCTGCATTGGCCCAGAGGTGGTTTCTTCTCACGTGCAGAGCGATCCTGTGGTGCTGGAGGCCTGGCTAGCCAGGTGTCACCACTCACCACACTCCCTTTTTTTCTTCTATTAGCTTTTCAGGCACAGTGACCTTTGATATTGTCTAAGTGTTTGGATCTTGCTGAGCTGATGGTCCACCATTGTACAAATCCTTCTGTGACAGGCTACTGTGTCATGACTCCACCATTGTACAAACCCTTCTGTGACACAGGCTACTGTGTCATGACTCCACCATTGTACAAATCCTTCTGTGACACAGGCTACTGTGTCATGACTCCAAGTTCCAGGTCTGTTTCATACGTGTTCATTAACAGATACGTCTTCACATCCGTTCAGTGCCCTGGGCTGTCCCCGATGTTGGCATTAGAATAAAGTAAACTCTGATGTGATGGGTTGGGGGGGGCGGAAATCTTTGCAACCAAGACCTCAAATCTGTGAGAGAAAGGGCTTATGTCAAATAAAAAAATCATAATATGTGCCCATTGGGGGTGTTTGCAGCACCTTTGTATTTGTTGTGTTCATTTATTGTCATGTGGAGATTGGAGGACAGCCTCCAGGAATCAGTTCACCCTGTGCAGCCCAAGGATTGAATTCGGGTTGTCAGATTTGGCGGCAGGCACCCTTACCCACTGAGCCACCTCACCAGCCCTTCCACGCTCTGCAAACATAACATTTCCAATGTTGACTTACTTGGCAGTTCCCACAATCCCATGGGGGTTGTAATGACTTGTCTCCTCATTTTCACTTAGCTTGAAGCATGTCATCACCATCACCATGTCGTCATTGCCATCACCAGTGATGCTGACAGGGGTCCAAGCAGTTACAATGTGACCACTTAATACAGGGCAGCCTGAGAGATGCGGAGCCCTCCTAATGGTTATATAATTCACCCGTGACTTTCCTAGCAAGCGGTGGTTCACAGATCTGAACCCAGGTGTCTGGACACCAAGCAGCACACCTCACCCCATATGCACAGTGCTGCTGGAAGAGTTAAGCGCCGTTGTGTGGAGGAAGGAGCCATGTCCTCTCTACCTAGAGGTCAGAGGGCACATGGACTCTCAGGTACCATCGCTCGGCGTTGCTCTCTGCACCTGCCACTCCACTGCAGGCCACCAGGGGCAGAACCTCACTGTTTACTCATCCTAGTGCCTGGTCCAGAGGCTGGATCTTGGGAAGGACTTTGGGGACTTGATGGGGGATGTCCTTCTGTATATATGTTTCTCTTATTGGTAGATGAATAAAACACTGTTTGGACAATAGAGGCAGGAAGATAGGCAGGACTAGGAGACAAGGGGAATTCTGGGAAAGGTAGGCAGAGAGAGATACCATGTAGCTGCCAAAGGAGCAACAGGTCAGGGCACTCTCCAGTAAGCCAAGACCATGTAGAAATACATAGATTTATAGAAATGGGTTAATAATTAAGACAGAGCTAGCCAGTAAGAAGCTCTAGCCATCGGCCAACAGTTTAATAATTAATATACTTTCTCTGTGTGTTCATTTGGGGCTGAAGTGATGGGACCGGGCAGGACAAGAAACTCCAGCAACAGGGACCATATTATTGTTTCATTCACACCTTTGTGGGGCATGTGCCTACTTTTCTGAGAAGGAGAATGTGCAACAAGGAAAGGACAGCGGCCTCAAGATGGCCTCTCAGGTAAAGTCACCTGCCACCCAGTCTTGGGACCCCGAGTTCCATCTCTGGCTCCCACATGGTGGAAGGAGAGAACTGCCATCTGCAGGTTGTTCTTTGAGTGCTATGGCATGTGCACACACATATGGTAGATAAATAAATAGATAAGTAAAATATAATAAAACAATTAAAAAATAGTACAGAGATCAAGCTCATACGGAGATTTGGGAGAAGAAAAATCAAGGAATTAAAATGAAGACAAGCAAACTTTCCTCTAAATAAACAGTGGTGTAATTAATAAATGCAAAGTTTCCGTGGAGCTGTGGACTACCTGCTTGGAGTAGGAAATGCAGGAGAACTTGATTCATAAAGGGATAAAATGTTTACACAAAGTAGCTTTGTCTAGTCTAGCTCCAAACTGCCATACTAGTGTGTCCTTTAGCCTTGATTCTCCTGGGATGCCAGGGTTATCACTGTGTAAAGAAATTACCCAAAGGCTTATTGTCTAAACTTGGAATTTCATTCCATAGTGCAGATAGGGAGATGCAGTGTGTTAGAGGACAGACAAAGGGGGGGGGAGCAAATCCTTGACAGCTGCCACACTTGCTAGAGAAACTTGAGGTGGCTGCAGCAGGAACCCTTTCATTCACACTTAACATTTGTTTTTCTGCAAAGAGAATGCTCTTTTGTTTTTCCCTTTGTCTTCTTTTATACTTTTGTTTGCTTTTTGAGACAGTGTTTCACTATGAAACCCTGGTTGGCTCGGGACATGCTATATAGATGGCTTTGAGTTTGTGACAACCTTCCTGCTTTGGCTTCTCACTTTCTGAGGTCAGAGTCATGCACCTCTATGCCCAGCGAGAACATTCTTGATAGACATATAGTATTGAACCTATTATTGGTGTGTGTGTGTGTGTGTGTGTGTGTGTGTGTGTGTGTGTGTGTGTGATAGAGGGGGGAGCTCAGTATGGCATAGTCTAAATATGATAATTAGAGGATACTTTTGTTGATATATATATATATATATATATATATATATATATATATATATATATATGCACCTTGAAGCATATGCCTACATTTCCCTCTCTATCATGGAACACAAAGGAACGAGTGAAACTTTGTGCAAAATTTCTGGGATTGCTTTATTTCCATGCTGAAAAGATTTCTTCTTCAAACACACCCTCTGGTAAATTTTAAATTTTACCTAAATTAGGTTAAATCCCAATAGATAACTAAAAAGCCTATTGTTAGCCTCTTTAAATTCTGTTCTAAGCAACTCTCTGCCTGAAGCTGGCGAGGTTTCTGAATAACTTTTATATCCAGAGTTTGTCAAAAGGCCATTGGATCCTTTGTTATCAAGTGAGTAGGATGGATTTTGTCACCTCTCAGGTGAAATTTCTAGTTGTCATAACTGTGGAAGGGGACGTGGCTCATGGGAAATAGTGGCTCTGTGTGTATGTGTGTGTGTGTGTGTGTCCGTGTGTGTCTCCGTGTGTGTGTGTGTGTGTGTGTGTGTGTCCGTGTGTGTGTGTGTATGTGTGTGTGTGTGTGTGTGTGTGTGTGTGTGTGTGTGTGTGTGTGTGTGTGTGTGTGTGTGTGTGTGTGTGTGTGTGTGTGTGTGTGTGTGTGTGTGTGTGTGTGTGTGTGTGTGTGTGTGTGTGTGTGTGTGTGTGTGTCTGTGTGTGTGTGTGTGTGTGTGTGTGTGTGTGTGTGTGTGTGTGTGTGTAGGGTGACTTGGGGAAGCAAGGATGCTACTCAACATTGCGTCCCACAGAGCACAGGTTCACAACAGCTATCCACTCCAGGGTCAGTAGTGCCAAGATTTAAAGACCATGTGACACCATTTTGTGGAAGAAAATATCAATTTTAGATGCATGCATGCATCAGGCTTTAACATTCAGTATATGGAAAAACATAAAAACAACAACAAGAAAACCTAACAACTAGTACGAAACTACAAGACAACTTGCTTTTTTGAGATAAATGCAAAATGGTTATAGCATCTTCACTGCTCAGGGGTACAGATTGTTTGAAAGCATTTTTAGCTTTTTTTTTTTTACCCAGATTTTTTTCTCTAATGCGTTTGTTCTCAACCTGTAGGTTGTGACCCATTTGTAGGTCTAATGACTCTTCCACAGGGGTCAAATATCAGATACCCTGCATACCAAATATTTATATTATGATTCATAAGGCGTAGCAAAATTACAGTTATGAAGTAGCAATGAAAATAATTTTATGGTTGGGGGTGACTACAACATGAGGAACTGTATTAAAGGATTACAGCATTAGGAGGGTTGAGAACCATTCATCTAAAGAATTTGAAGTCTGTTCTTAGACCTATTTGAGCTGCACACAAATCGTACAACAAGAACAAACCAACTAGGGCTCGGGAGTTTTGAAATGTTTATATTTTTTCTTTAGTTAATAAAATTCCCCCAGCCTTCAAGGTCTTGATAAAACTCTAAAGACCCTTGATAAATAACGCCATTCATTTTTCTGGACAGTGGACATTTGGGTTCTTGTCATGTTTAAGCTGTGATACCGCAGAGTTCTCGGTGCAATCATGCAGCTCTGTGCAGAACTCCTGCCTTTGTTTCCCCAGTGGTTTGCATTCTGGGCAGGGAGGGAGTGGAGGCACCATTACCAGCTGATCCCCATGTCTCCCTTGTGAGCTCTGTCCACACTGAGCTTGTTGGGAAGCTGTGGCGTGGGAACCAGCTGATCTATGCTGAGGCATGGTCTTCCAGGTTACACAGTTCCCTGCACATTTTAGGAGCTGTTGAGTTAAATTGGGACCACTGTCATGATTTCTCTTCATGGACAATTAATGAGTCCTTTGGTAGTAACATGGGTGTTATGGTTCATAACAACTGTCAACATGACAGGATCTAGACTCAACCTGAGAGATAACTCTCTGTTGTCTGAGTGAGTGACCTGAGAGACAGCCCTCTGGGTGTCTGTGAGTGAATTACCTGAGAGACAGCCCTCTGGGTGAGTCTGTGAGTGAAGCCTTAGGTTGAGGTGGTAAGATCCACTCTAAATATGGTGACACCCTCCCTTGGGCTGGAGTCCCAGACTGAATGAACGGGGGAAGGGACCCAAGTATCAGTGTTCATCTGTTTTCTGATTGTGGCTATGAAGTACCAGCTGCTTCAGACTCCTGCTGCCCTGACATCCTCCTTATGATGGACAACCTCTGAGTGTAAGCCAAAGTGAACCCTTGCTTCCTTCAACTGTTTTGCCAGGTGTTTTGTCACAGCCCTGAGACGTAGCTTTTAGTGATAACAGTTGCTGTCCTCTTGTACCTGAGTACGCCCAGTTACCCCTGTCCTGGTGACAGGGATTCCCCAGCACCCAGCCATCAGTACTGTCCTTGGTTCTATCTAACAGCAGTGCTCTTAGGAACCAGTGATGTCGGCTGGACAGGGATCCTGGCTCAGCCCCGCCCTCCGATGTTCCCTGTCTCTCCAGCACTCACATGGTCTATGAGTTATTGTGGGTAAATGTGAAAATTTTAAAGTAATTAAAAGAAAAAAGAATTTGGGGTGGAAGGCATGGCACAGTTGTGAGGAGCACTCGGTGCTCTGGTAGAGGACCTGGGTTAGGTTCCCAGCACCCACACGGTGGCCACAACCATCTGTACCTTCAGTTCCAGGGGATCTGGTGCTGCCTTCTGGCCTCTGTGGGCACCAGGCACACACAGCGCACATACATACACGTAGGCAAGGCACTCCTGCATATAGAATATAATAAACAAGTCTAAAAGAGCAGAATGTGTGTATAATTTCATCTATTATGGTGGAATTTTAAGACACATCATATATCTATGCATAAATGGGCATTTTTCAATAGAATGGGAGGTAAAATGCTGTTTATCGTCATTAAAATATAACAAACACTAACCCTTCCATATTTTTTATGTATTCTGAGCAATGATTTAAATGATGCATATGTAATATTTTAACACCCAGGGCAGGTGTACATGCATATGCATATATGTAAATATTTGTATGTATATAAACATTAGTTGCTTTCCCAGTTGCTTTTGTTCAGTGTTTATTTTTGTTCTTGTCTCTGTGACAGACACCCCCATCGTGATTGCACATCTTACAGGATAAGGGCCTGGGCAGGGAGTTGATTAGTAAAAGGTTTTGTGTGTTTTGAGGACATTTGACATTTTGCCAAATAACCTGCAAAAGAGGTTTGTTACTTTTAACAATGTTTTTATTCCAAGTTGACTAAGACTTCTAACATTCATCTTTGAGTCTTGATTTTTTTCCCTACTTTTTTTTTTTATAGGTGAGAATATTATTTGACAGAGATATCTACTATTCTGATTTAAAAGATTTTCATTAGGAGTGGATATTGGGTTTTCACAAATGCCTCGGGCCATTTACGCTAGCCAATGTTTCTTGTTAATGAGTCTATCAGGATTAGGGAATATATTCAGGTTCTTCCTGCTGCTGAGCCATCCTTGCCTACCAGGACCACAAGCTCCCCGGATTGTGAGTCTCCACTATGGGAAGGGAACCTCAGGAGATGGTCTGTCACTCAGGGGCTGTCAGAAAAGACCATGTGCATTGTCCTCTTGAGGCCAACTTTTCCTGCTCTCCCCTCACTGCAAACCTGGTTAATAACGGTGAGTAGTAAATTTGCTGAAGCCTGAACATTATACTCTTTTGAAATTCCCTCCACCATCACTCAGTTTCCCAGGACAGGGGTAGAATATTGCTGGATTCTTGGCCATAATGTAGTGTGCCTTCCAACCCAATTTCCAATTCTCCTCTGAAACCAAATATACTCTCGACTGAATGTATTTCTATTCACATGCTGGTCTTCAGTATTCCCTCCAGAATGGCCCAGTAAGCTCTGCTTACAGCATCAAAGCTCTCCCCTACTTGATGTTCCAGATGTTTCCACACTCCTTCCATACACCAGTTCCCAAGGCCTGTGAGCCACGAGATCAGGTTTCTCACACCGAGCACCCCACTCCCAGGACTAATCAGCTGTATTTGCTCAATTTCTCTCTACTATGAGACAATACCTGATACCAAGCAATTCACAGGAGAGAAGAGGTTCATTTTACCTCGTGAACTGGGGAGACCAGAGTCCATCCTGTTAGGGAAGCCATAGCCAAGGGTTGGTCCATGGCAGCAGGAGCGTGCTGCAGCTTGCATGGCTAGCAGAGAGCAGAGAGATCAGGAATGGGACCAAAGAAAGACTGCGACATCCAACTCACCCCAACAGTGTCACAGTCCTACGTGTGCCAACTATCCAAATCCTAGAGGTCCCCATCTTCTTGCAGACAGTGCCACCAGCTAGAGGCCAGGAGTTTAAGCCAATGAACTGATTTCAATCCAAGCCATATATAATTTCTACAGTGGAAGAGTGCTTAAACCTTTTCTTTTAAAAATGAAAGTGTTATTCTTTTGTTTAAAAAGAAGAAAAGAGAAATATTGAGACAGACATATTGACTATAAGTTTATTATAAGGCCCGGTAGAATGGGGAGACTAAGAAGAGGAACAGGGTAAATGGCTGACCGCCATGGCCGGTCGCCATAGAGAGACAGAGCGGGGAAACAGAGAGAGGGGACAGAGAGCAGGAACAGGGGGAGAGAGAGAGAGAGGGCAGGGGCCTATCTTTTAAAGGGGTCCTCTGCACCTGCGTACAGACTTCTTTCCCATGGAACCTTGGGCTGACCAGGGTATTGCCTGAGTGGATTCCACCAGGTAACAGGGGCAGGCCAGCATAATGCCTGAACCTTTCATTCCCACCTCTACTTATTATTAAAAAAAGGTGGGTGTTTAGACATGGCAGGTTAAGGAATAAGGGCGTCGACTTCTTAAGACTGCTTCCTGCTGACATGGGGGGCGTTGACCATCTTTGGGGGACCCGAGAAGGTTGGGGTGCTGCCACGTCCTGGGGAAGCTGGTTGTTTCATTGTAGTCCAGGCTGTATGCAACTCCCTGGCGCCTCTTAGACCTGGCAAGATGTTGACAGAGCAGAAGACAAGGTTGAGATTAGAAAAAAAATTTTTTCTTAGGTCCTGTCACTTGAGGGGAAGATTGTAAGATGAGGAAGGGGTTCCCAAGGAGTCCCAAGATGAGTGAAGGGAATTTGGGACCAGGGAAAGATTGAATATTACCTGGAGTGAATCTGACCTGTTTGGATCTGATTCAGCTCCCTGGAACTTACAAGAATCCTTAGAGTTTGTGGAAACATAAGTATTAGACACATTAGTAGCATATTCATGTTAGAAGCAACTTGGCTAAAAGCATTACCATTTTAAAACAGACAGATTTTTTTTTGACAATGAAAAGTATCATAATCTTGACCTTGTAGTTATGATCATATAGTGGTATTGTTGAACTTTACTATGAACAGTAGCATGAGAAATAGAGAAATCAGGAACATATTTTATTCTTTTTAATGTCTTAACTCATTTTATCATCATTTAAGCCTTTTTATCCTCAGGCCTTTATAACTACATTCTTAGACTTTCCTATCTTTATATAGATAAACCCTAAAATACCTGTTACTGGAATCTGTTTTGCTTTAAGCCGGCAAGACTATCAGTCGTCAAAAGCATCAGAGTTCTTGAGAAGGATAAGATTTTACCTGAATCAATGATTAAAGAATAACAGAGACTTGCCAGCAGGCTGCATGGACAGCCATCCCCAAGGTGCTCCATCCATAGTAGTGGGCTGCAGGACACCTGCCTTCTTGCTGATAACTTTCGACCTGTGGATTAGAGACTTTGGGAAGACTCGCCTACCGTTGGCCCAAGCAACGCCGGGAAAGTCGATTCCGTTGTCCTCTTGTCCATGGTCTGGAATACTTTGTACCAGTTGAGGTGAAGGGCAGGGTTGCTCAGTGACCAGCGTTGTCACTGAGATGAAGTTTCTTCAGTGCCCAGTCTTCTCGGAGGAAATGGGGTGGGGCCAGCAGCTGGCCTATCTCTCTGTTACAAAAAGCTTTTTAACAAAACATTTTAAATGCCATATTCTCTAGATCTCTGAGCATTTGAGGGCTGTCTGTTTAGTATCTTAGCAGTTAAGTTTGCCTTTAGTTAGAGAAAAAATACTTTTTTGTAATAAAAGCTGTACCTTTGTAAACGGCTTACAGGATAAACTGAGTGGTATAAATATTTTGTTAATTTGAAATAGATCTTTTATGATTGTAAACTTTTATCATCATTTAAAGATATGAGTTAAATTTAAGTTGTATAGACTTAGCTTATATTTTAAGTATAGTTAAATTATACCTTTATGACCTTAAATGTTTACCATCGTTTAAAGATATATAGCAATTTAGAAATATAAGACTTAGTATAGTTTAATTTAAGTTGCATATAGAGCTAGATAAGTATAAAGTTAAATTACAGGTACAGAGATAAGCAGGACTGGATAACAGTAAAGGGGGAGTCAGATTGTAATCTCTGATCCGTACATTGTAGCAAACAGACAGGAGATTTAAAGAGACAGAGTAAACAGAGGGTCCTGGAAAGGCACAGTATTTAGTAAACAAGCCATGAACAACAGAGCCAGTGAAAGAAGAAATCACAGACAAAAAAAATAAAATAAAAAGCAAAAAGATCTGGCAGAAATCAAAAATCTGGCAGACAGGTTTGCTCGATAGGCCACTGGAGCTGTGCGTGCCTACAGGTAGGTCACATGACCAAAACGGCGGCAACTGTAAGCCGCTTTTGTCTGTTTACCTGCTTGTTGGATGAAACCAGAAAGGTTCCTCTGTGCATTTCCCATGGGTGAGGCAGGTGGAGAACCGGCAAAAAGCTCCTCTACGGATGCACGTCTGCCCGTGGGAGTTGCCAGGGGCCTGGCCCCGAAGGGGACACAGCTGTCCCGAAACTGAAAAAGGACCCAGCAGTCCGAACTGAAAAAAGCAAAAAAGCACCGCTCCTGGAGCGGGATCCCATGCCTGACCTTTAGGAAATGCACCCAACAAGTGAAAGAAATAAAAAGCAAGATGTCAGGTGGCAGTGCTTGCCGGTGGAAGTCATTGAACTGAGTGGGTAGGCCTAAGCTAGGTCACATGGTTATGACCAAGATGGCGGCCCCCAGGGTAGCACACGTGGTTGAGGTGGCGACCCCCGTAAGCACATTTTCAATTGCCAGAAAAGTTTTAAACCTCATTCATGTGGAAAAATGAAAACCAGCAGACAAACAAAACTCTCAGAGCATCTCAAGCAGACATTGCCAACCAAGAAGAAACAGTCAGAGAAAGAACAAACAGAACAATGAGGGACATTCCCAGGTGAAAGAAAGTTCCCACTGGGAGGCAGAACTCCGCTCATTTACCTACTCACTGCCAGTAACCGAAAGATCCCGTAAAAATGTATTTCCCGTGGGCAAGGCCGAAAAATGTACAGATTGCCCTGTCTGAGAGCACCAGGCCCGAAACTGAAAAATGGACCCAGATTGAACAGCGCTGGGTCTGCCCCATGGGAACAGTTTGGGTTTCTTACCGGATTGTAGCGAATAGGCAGATCAGTGAGTTTAAGAGATCCTTAGTTGGAAAGCGGCGAGTTGAGTTCCGGCATCTCAGGCTGCTGCAGGCAGGAGGAAGTGCCAGGAAAAGTGGAGATGGAAGTGGGCTATGAGTTCAGATTTTAGGATCTCCGAGATTTCCCGTGCTCCTGGCAGGAAAAGTTACAAAGAAAGACTATCCCACCAGCTAGCTTTGGGAGAGGGTCTACGGAGGGAGCCTAAACCAAGTCGGGCGCCAAAATGTTATTCTTTTGTTTAAAAAGAAGAAAAGAGAAATATTGAGACAGACATATTGACTATAAGTTTATTATAAGGCCCGGTAGAATGGGGAGACTAAGAAGAGGAACAGGGGTAAATGGCTGACCGCCATGGCCGGTCGCCATAGAGAGACAGAGCGGGGAAACAGAGAGAGGGGACAGAGAGCAGGAACAGGGGGAGAGAGAGAGAGAGGGCAGGGGCCTATCTTTTAAAGGGGTCCTCTGCACCTGCGTACAGACTTCTTTCCCATGGAACCTTGGGCTGACCAGGGTATTGCCTGAGTGGATTCCACCAGGTAACAGGGGCAGGCCAGCATAATGCCTGAACCTTTCAGAAAGCATCTTAAATGTCTTTATTTTATATACAGGGATGGGAGCATGCACCCCAGGCACACATGTCAGGGACAGAGGAGAACATGCAGGGGGATCAGTTCTCTTCCCCCACCGTGTGGGATCCTGTTAACATCCTTTGGCATTGGTAGCAAGTGCCTTTACGCTCAAAACAATCTCAAACCTTTTCAGAAGTTTTTCACAGCTCCTTAAATTTACAAAAGCAGACATGGAACATTGCAAGCGTCTGTAAGAAACTTCTAGATGTGTTCCTTTGTAGTAGGAAACAGTCTAATTTGAAACTCTCTGATATGTTAAACACAGGGGGCCAAAGTCACCGAGATTCAATGAAAAACAAATCTGAGTGTTTTTCAACAACTCTAGAATACACAGGCCCGTGGGAGTTATCAGCAAAGCATTATCTGAGAGGGGCTTTGTAGATAGGAGGGAAACAGATAGTGAGATGTTGACGCCAAACACAAGCTTTAACAGTTAGCTTTACTAAAGCCATTTATTCCCAGCAATTCTCAGTGGGGTTGATCACACGTCTAATAATGTCTGTGAATCTGTGTTTCGGAGCAAGTTTTAAAAGGGAGAAAAACCATTCAGCGTAGGCATCCTAACACACATGCTTAGAGAGAGGCAGTAATGGATTGATGGCCTCACTTAAAAATTTTGAGAAGAGGATATTTTGATTCAGATACAACCAGGTTCTCCTAAGGTAGTAATCTTCCATAATTGCATCATCCGCACTGTAATGGTATGGAAATTGCAGATTGAATACAGCCTTATATTTCTGTATTTGATGAATATATTGCTGTAAAGCTCTACATAAATCACATTTAAAAATCAATGGGATCATTTTAGAGATATTAGAGAATCTCTCTGTGTGAAGGAACCCATTTGGCGAAGACTTTCAAGGACTGGCATGTCACTGCCTAGTGTATAGCATTTGAATATGTATTTTCCCAAACTCCTTTTATTGGAGTTCATCATTCACATATCCTGGTTTGGCTTTGCCACATGACCAATGAAGAATCCTGCAAAAAACAGATTGTAAAAGGGAAGCAGGATGTGGTTGGATATGGTCGTGCATGCCTGTCACCCTAGTAATGGGGAGCTGAAGCACTAGGATTGTGGGTTTGAGGAAAGCCTAGGTTATCTAGAGAGAATCCCTCCTCAAAACAAACAAACAAACAAACAAAACAAAGAAGAGGAAGACAAAGGCCAGGAGGAGGAGAAGGAGGGTGGCCACCATCACTTAAGTATAGATATGAAAAAATTTACCTGACTGGGTTTTGGTAGCCAAGGTTACGTGGAAGTACTTTACAAACGCCCCCATCTCTGGGGATCCACACTGTAACTGTACACGGCTCAGTTCCCACCCCTAGACCCAAGCATTTCATAGCTGTTTGCCCTGAGTTTCCTTTTTTATCTCCAAGGAAAATATGCTCATTCTGTCATTTATTGACTTTTGTGTTTTAGATATTATGTATTGATATTCCTTAAAACTAGGCTTTCTCATCACCTCAAATTAATGAGATCCTGCCTTTCACTGCCCATGGCTGGAGGGTTTCACAGATTCTGTACGGATCAGTAAGTTCTTTCATAATGTTTGTTACATAAGCACCATGAGATACTAAGTTCAGGTTCAAGGGCTGGAGAGATGGATCCGGGGCAAGAGCACTTGTTGTATAAACACCAAGATCCAAGTTTGGATCCACAGAATCCAGGTAAAGTGTCAGAGGCATTAGCATATGCACCTGCATCCCTCAAAACATGGGAATAAGGGCAGGAGGTTCAGGGAGAGATCCTGACTCAAAGGAATATGCTGGAGAGTGATAAAATGGGATACCCATCCTTCTCCCCAGGCCTCCGTGTGTTCAGAGACATGTTGACCTTTACACATACATTTACACATGCTGTATACATATACCACATACACACACTAAAAACTTAAAATTGAGTTTCATCCATATCTTTATCTTGAAGCTAAAGATAGCAAAAGCAAGAAGAGAGATCTGGAGCAGCTCCTGGTACAATGGTATTGAGGGAGTTTCCTGTGTTAGAGTAATAGTTGGGGTAAAAGATCCAATTACATGAAAAGCTGTAACCAGGAGTGTGGTGGTCGCAAAGCAATCCTGGCTATTTCCTATGAAGAGACACATAGGAACTCCTTAAGGAAGACCAGCCTAGGGTCATTGTTCCTCAGGCCTATGATGACTGGGGTGAGGCCTGGTGGCAGGGCATCATGGAGGAAGTCTGTGTGGAGAGGCAGAGGTGGTTACAGATCTAATGGCTTTGGCTTCGTTTCTTTGGAGACAGAGCCTTGATGTGTAGCCCAAGCTAGCCTTGGGTTTGTGGCACTCTTGCTTCAGTGTCTGAAGAGCTGGGATTGCAGCAGTGTGCACACATACCTGGCTTCTGCATGCTTCCTAGCGAGCTGTTCCTCTGAGGCCCTGCTTTCCTCCCTTTCCGGGGTTTGCATTGTCCCTACATCCTGGTCCTTTAGTAGCCTGTGGCATGAGATCTCTTCCCACTGTGGGTACACTTCTTTCTGTATGATAATTTCATGGTTTCCAAAATGTAAAGTTTCGGGTTGTTTTGAGACAGGGACTCTCTACATAGCCTTAGTTGGCCTGTGACTCACTATGTAGACTAGGCTAGCCTTGAGTTAATAGAGATCTACCTGCCTCTACCTCCAAAGAACCCAAGATTAAACATGTATGCCCCAACAGCCAGCTGAAGTTTCATTTTCTCTCTTCCTTTTCTGCCTTAAAAATTCTCTACTGCTCTTATTGTCAGTGGATTCTCAGTCACGGAGATGGTAAATATATTAAGATAATAGGTTTTAAGATAATATTGGCATTGATTTAGAATAGTCAGTCGGAGTCTCAAATTTTAGTCTAAAATAAAGGTGTACAAGTCAGAGGAGATGTCACAGTTGACCAAGTGCTTGCTACTCAGCATGAGGACTAAGTTTGTCCCCAAAACCCACACTAAAAAAGCCAGCATGATGGCGCTTGCAATCCCAGCACTGGGAGGAGACTGGAGGATCCCTGGAACTCACTGAGCAGCCAGAGCAGCTTATTCAGTGAGCTGGGTGCCAGTGGGAGACTGTCTAACAAAGATGGAAATGGTGCCCGAAAAATTACATTCAAGGTTGTCCTTCTGTTTGTGTGTACATGAAAGTGTATGCCCATACCACACACACACACACACACACACACACACACACACACACACACACACACACACACACACGAGTAAATAGAATGTGTACAGATGCAACCAATCTGTAGGTTAAAAATTCAAGTTAGTCCTGTGAGGAAGTGAGAGCATTCGCCTCTTTTCACTTTCCTCACTCTCTTTCTGAGCTAGATGAAGCTGTTTTGCCTTTATGAAGTAGGAAGGGAAGGGAAGGCTATGTCCTTTGGCCCCCAAGGGCCCCAGGTTCCTGCCAGTGTCTTTTACGGATGTTTAAAAGCACAGGGAAATACTACAGCCCATTCTTGACATTATGTGCCTTTAGGTACCTGGAGCTGAAAACATAAAGGTTAATTAAGAGATGACTCCAGGGCTACTTTATTTGTTAATTGTGCCTTAAAATTCTGATTTTGAGCTGTGATGGCCAAGTGGTTAAGAGTTTGGCCTTGAAAAAAATCTGATTTTTATCCCCAACTCCTGTAGATAACAGCCCACTCCAAGAACCCAAATGCTGATTTATTGTCATTATTCTGATATGGGATCAGGGGAAAGTTGAGTCTTGTCATCTGTGTGGCCTTGGACTCAAATCCTAATGAGGCCATTGTGGACAACATACAGTTTTATTCTCCCTGACCTTCAGTGTTTTTCCTCTGGAGTGGTTACATTTATAGCTATCTAATGGGTTTTATTTTGAAAGTTAATATTAGGCAATATTTTAAGCACTAAGAAAAGTGCTGTGTGCACAGTAGATACTTAGAAGATTAATCTCCTTCTTGGGCCCACAGCTGAAATCTCAGTTATTATTTTTCATGAATCAGGGGTCCTTTTGCTTTTCCCTTGTTGTAAGCCTCGGAGTGTCTACTTGGAGTTGCTCGGCACTTACCTTATTTCTGTTCTCTCTCTCTCCTTCCTCCTTTCCCTGTCTCCTTACTGTCTTCTGGGTGTTTATTTATTTGGTATTTATATTTGTGTGTGTGTGCGTGCATGTGGACATGTGTGCCTATATGCACCAAAGTGGAGGTCAGAAGTTGATGTCCTGTCTTCCACTATAACTCTTCACCTTATGTTTTGAGACAAGGTTTCTAATATAATCTGTAGCTTGGCAATTTGGCTAAACTGGTTGGCCAGCAAGCACTAAGACCTGTCTTTGCCTTCCTTCCCAGCACTGGTATATGGACACTTGCCACAGTGCTCAGCTTTGATATGCATGGTGGGGATCTGAACTCTGTCTGCCTTATTAGATGGGTCCTCACTATGTGGCCCAGCCCGACATGGAACTCGTGGTTCTCTTGCCTTAGCCTCTCAAACACCGGGGTTACTGGTGTGTGCCAGGCCTCTTCCCCAGCAGATGATAAAATAACCCTTTTTTGATTTCTTTGTGAGGGTCACAGGAGATGGCTCAGAGGGTAAAATGCTTACTGCTCAGATCTGGAGATCTCAAGTCCATCCATGGAACCCACACCAAGGTGTAAGGGGAGAACTGACTATACAGACTTGGTCTCTGACCTCTACAACTTCACTGTGGCATGCCCTCACACACACACACACACACACACACACACACACACACACACACACACACCACAAATACACTAATAATAAATAACATAATACCTACTCACCACATTCACACTAATAATGACTAACAATAAAATTCATGGCATATGGGCAAAGCACAAAGGAGATCCTTTTTTCATACCCATTGTCAAATTCTCCCCAGTGAGAATGTCTGTTTGGAGGCCCACCCCTTATCTAGTAGGAATCTTTTACACCAGGGCTTGCCTCTAGAAGCTCCACAGAGAGAACTGGCTGAGCTCATTCTTTTAGGGCAGTCTTCCGGCCTGGCTCATTGTGTTTGGGGCTTCACTTCAGTGACGTGTTCCTTCTCAAACCCCCTGATGATGAATCGTCATGCAGGCGATAGTAATTTTTTTAAAAAAATTCCATTTATTTTCCTAGTTTAAACTGCTGTTAGGCTGGTACCACAGACAAAGTGGTCACCGTGCCCGTCTGCCATGCTATTTTGGTCCTGCCTCCTTTTGAAGTATTTTCAGTAACACCATGGTTTGTCAAATTTTACTTTCTGTAGGGTCAAGTGACTGTTAAGCATGGGAAGAGAAGGAGAGGGGAGAATTTAATATGACAGCCAGGGTGTTTCAAAAGAAGTCCAGGTCTTTGTGAAAAACAAAAGCCTGGAGCCCTGTGGTGAAACCGCAAACAGCAGAACCACACAGGCTTCTTGCTTGCTTGGGATGTGATGAATGAAAATGTGTTTGTACTTGAAAATGGGGGAATTTGGAATGGTTGTATTTCAGCTTGAGAATGTGCTTGATGGTATGTGTGAATTTTTTCATGTGTGTGTGTTTTTTCTTTCCTTTTTGTCTTTGATGCCCAGCTGGTGTTTTGAGACAAGGGTCTGATCAAGGACTTGGATTCTAACAACAGTACAGTATCCCTCTCGCGTAGTCCTTACCCCACCCTCCATCCCAAGCGGAATGGACGCCATAATCTTGTTCCTCTCTGGGTGAAGAGCAAAGCTGGGCCCCTGAAGCCCCATTTTGTGATATTGTATGGTAATGGGAGTCAACATTCAATCCTCTATTTGCTCCATGCTCCTTATTTTTATTCTCAAGTTTTAATAGACAAGCGCCTCTGAAATCAGCTTTTCCCCCACCCCATGTATTTATTTTAGGGAATGGCCATTTTCTCTTTTATGTGCGTGAGTTAAATTTACAGATTAAAGTGCTTCTGTTTTGATATGCCTAGTGGTGAGCAATTAGTACTTCAGACACAAGGCTGTGGCTTCGCTGTCTGTTTATGGAAGTTGTTGAAAGTGGAATTTACATATTCCCTTCCTCTCCTTCCCCTCAAAACAGGACAATAGGAAGCTCCTTCACTACTCTGTAGGATCCATCTGGTCTTGGTGCCTGCACTAAAAGGCATCTCTTCTTTGTCGCCTGATTTGTGCCCCCAGGAGGAACTCTTCTCTCACTGAGGGCTCCTTTGCTATGTGCACCAGATGGAGCTGGTCTAGATAGTTTATATGTGTGTGTGTGTGTGTGTGTGTGTGTGTGTGTGTGTGTGTGTGTGTGTGTGTGTATGCCTCAGAGGCCAGGGGGGAGGATATTGGATGTCAAGCTCTATCACTTGAGTTACTCCCTTGAGACAGAGTCTCTCATGGAACCTGGAGCCCTTTCAGCACTTCCAGGTCATAGTTCATCACTGAGGGATGTGAGGTCAACAACTCAAGCAGGGAAAGAACGTGTGGCAGAAACCATGGAGGATGCTGCTTGCTGGCTCACCCCATGGCTTGCTTAGAGAGAGACCAAGGCCGCCTGCCTGGGGAATGGTTCTGCCCACAGTGGACTGGGCGCTCCTACACCCATTAATGATTAAGACAGCTCCCTATAGACACACCAACAGGCCAATCTAGCCAATTCCTCAGCTGAGGCTTTACTCTCAGATGGACTCTAGGGCAATGGTTCTCAATCTTCCTAATGCTGTGATCCCTTAATACAGGTCCTCATGTTGTGCTAACCCCCAAATGTAAGATTATTTCCATTGCTACTTCATAACTGTGATTTTGCTACTGTGATAAATTGTAATGCAAATACATGATATGCCAATGGTCTTAGGCAGCCCCAGGGAAAGGGTTGTTTGACCCCCAAAGGGAGTCTTGTGGACATAGAAAAACAGCTGCTCTAGGCTATGTTAAGTTGGCAAAGCTGACTAGGAAAGTAGCCTTTATGTTGTCTTCACATATGATGGGTGTGCAGCTTAGTTGGTAGAGTTCTTTCCTAGCATGGCTGAAGATTGTCATTGTATAGCCAGTGTCTCATAAACTAGACATGGTGGCATATGTGAGTAATTCCAGAACTAGGGAGGTGTGGAGGTTGGGGATTTAGAAGTTCAAAGTAGTCTTCAGTCACAGTTTGAGGCTAGCCTGTAATACATGAGGCCTTGTACTTGGAACAAAACACCATAGTTTCCAGGTGGCTGGGTTTGGTGATGTATACCTGTAATTTCAAAACAGGAGGAATCATGGAGCTAGCCTATGCTAGGTATAAAGTTCCTGGCTAGCCTATTCTACATAGACAGGCTCTGTTTCAACAAAACATATCAAAATGTAAACAAAACAAAACTGTTGGCAAATGAAAGATGAGTTCAGAAGATGAATGGGTAATAGAGTGCCCCAGAGTGCACCCATAGAGCACATGGTGCAACTTGTTTCATGTTGGGACAGTGAGCAGTTACTCCCCTTCATTGTGGGCATAACCTACTGCATCTCCATACCACCAGCTCAAGTCTACCTCCAGAAACGGGGTTCTCACTAAGGGTTTTCCAGATGGATGTCTGGTGTGAAGAACTAGGAACCTCAGATACTGACCACAAGCTGTCTGCCACCCCATGCTGAAGGCTCTGGTTCCCAAACACATCATGTACTGGAATGCATAGACATTGCACTCTTCCATCACTTCCAATGTCTTGACTATGTCAACTGTGACCAAACATAGCCCTTAAGAAGCAGCTGTGGCCATCATATAGAAGGCTGTAATGGACAGTGTTCATTGCTTCTCTGGGAGTTGGTTTCTGTAAATCCTGTGGAGTGTTTTGGTTCTTGCACTCTGTCATTCAAACTCTCTTAGCAATGACATTGTTTAATCAATAGTTCATTCTTTCACTGGGAAGACGGAGCAGTGAGTAAGTAATGTGTGTACAAGCTCAATTACCTGAATTCAGATTCCCCAGAACACACACAAAAGCTGCACACAGTAGTCCACACCTGTAATCCCAGTATGCCTACAGGGAGATGGAGATGAAGACAGAAGAATGACTGGCAGCTCTGGGTCAGTTATCTTGGTGTACATATCAATGAAACACCACAGACCCCGCCTCAAACAAGGTCAAAGGCCAGAACTAATGCCCAAAGTTGTCTTTGACCTCTATATTGGCATGCCAATGCCTACATTTGTGTGCACACACACACACACACACACACACACACACACACACACACACACACACACACACATCTTATTCTTTGTTGTTACATTGAATATGTACTTCTAAATTCAGTGGCACAAAGAAAAGGAATTAAAAAAACAAAGCCAAAAAACCTCTGCCCCTGAAGATTTGGCATTCTGGGCGAGAGAAACAGACAAATGCCCGATCTGTAGTAGTTGCTCCGTTTCTTTGACTTTGATTTTACCCTAGCTTTGACTTTCCATGAGTGTTAGCTGGACTGTCTGTGTTCTCTACCTAAAGGCACACAGGTTGGGCTGATCTGTAGACATGTGTGTGCTTTTATAAAAACAAGAAGAAACTTATATGCCAGACCATAAGCTGAAAAATCAAAGCCATGCTTAGGAATAAAAATGAAAGGAATAACTTTGTTTCTTATGTTTTTGTATGGCACATCCTCCCATATGGGGAAGGCTTGGTCCTCAGCCAATAGATCTTATCTTTGAGAGGTGACTGCACCCTGAGGGCTCTGCCCTGCATAATTAACAGATGGATTTATACTTAAATGGATGACTTAGAGGTAGTGAACTGTAGGAGGTGGACTCTGATTGGAGGAAGTCTGTTATTGGGGTGGGCCTTGAAGGAGTGGAGCAGCACAATGCTCCTCTTCTTCCTAGACCAATCCTCCAGGGCCTTGAACTTCCCCTGAGGGGTGAATGTAGAGTATGGGGTGGGTGAGTCACTACCGAGATCTCCTGTGGGAAGGTACATAGGATGGCTCAGGAAAAGGGGTCCCCAAGACCTCAAGAGGTTCATATACAGCACATAGTGTTAGAGTGAAGCCACCTTTAAGAATTGGGCCTGTCAAGCTCTAAGGATGGCACGAGACAGCCACATGTCACATGGGTCCATCAAACCCAGGAGAAACTAAAAGTGAGCATACCAGGGGCTGCTGGAAAAAGCTCAGACAAGTGCAAGGGAGGGAACTAAACAAGAGCTATCCCCAGAAGTGGGCGAGAGCAGAGAGCCACCCTGCTGCTGCTCCAGCTCCCACCACTGCTGCCTCTGGACAGGATGTTTTGTTCCTGTGTGTGGTGGTTCAGTGAAATCAGAGGCGCTCCAGCATACGTGAGCACTCCTTTGAAGTCTCCCTTTTCTGTGGGAAGTTCCTTTCCAAGATGAAACTTGGTCACTGTGCTCTGTTGAAATCCAGCCTCCAGGAGACTCACAGGGGAGTTCTGAGGAGAAAGAAACGTTCCAGGGAGATGTTTTGAAATCCTCCAAGCTACATGTAATCAGTGCGAACTTTACATGTATTCAGAGTGCATATTAAGAGCACTTTAAGCAGTAATGGTCCCAAAGGCACTGGTTCATTATGAGAGCAAACAGTGGTTTAAAGCTGTGTTTTCTCAGAGAAAAGAATCAAAATGGGCAAAGATGCCAGAGTTGCGCCCCCCCCACTTCATTTGTGAGAAAATGCGCTTTTGATTGATGTCTACCAAAGACCGTATTTAGCATAGCATAGTTCCAATGGTTAATGAATGTTCAGAATAGTAATTTGAAACATTTGGGGTGATATCCCCAGGCAATTTTTCCAATACCTCTTTTATTCTTTGCAATATCTGGAACATGAAGACTGAGAATGGAGATAATTGCACTGGTTTGCTTTTTCTTTCTCCCGTGAGTCTGAACATTCCTATTCTATATCAGCAAGAACAACTATTCTCATGAGTTCTTCACTTCCATTTTTAGTCATAGGGATAGAACTCTCTCTCTCTCTCTCTCTCTCTCTCTCTCTGTGTGTGTGTGTGTGTGTGTATACACATGCTCATCTATATGCAAGTATGTGCACTTAGAGGCCAGAGGTATTGATATGGAGGACTTCTTCCCCTGTTTTAGGGTCTCTCACTGAACCCAGGTCTCAGCAATCAGACCCGACTAGCTGGGCTGCAAGCACAAGGGTTCCACCTCGCTCTTCTCCCCAGCATCAAAATTGTAGGTAGGTGGTGCTACACCTATTCAAAAGGATGATGGGACTCTGGCCTAGGTCCCCATGCTTGCAGGGCAGGCCCTTTCATCTGTGTGACAGAGGACATAGTAGTGATGACCTCAGTGAACCTGTCTCTGAATCTTTTTCTCTGGGATTCTCCAAGAGGCCCGAGACACATCTGGAACAACTCTGTGCCTAATTCCGATCTATGTACCAAGATGAAAAGGCTATATTTTCATTTTCACAAGCTTTTCTTTATGTTTATATTTGATTCCTTTTCGTCACACAGTGTGCACCGTGGTGTTTAGTAACAAGACGCCATAAGGATAAGAAACTGCTGAGAGCTATCAGACCATGACAACTTAATAGTGTCTCAGCACTGTGTCCAGTATGTCTATGAAGTATAATTTCATGTGCTACTCAGGAAAATAAAAGCAAGAAACAACACTATTATACAGCAGACCACTAATTTCAGGCTCTGCTGGCAAACAAGTAATGCTGTGCCATGAAATAAGCTCAGAGGAGCCCTCTGTTTTGCCCCGTTGTGGCTGAGAAATATTGGTCATGTAATAACTCATTGTATTTGTGTTAAATTAGATAAAGATATCTAATAAGACAAATGAGTGATGAGAATCAGAATGCACCATGGCTTAGCAATGAAATATGTTACCTCTCTAAGATGCCAAACCAGTGTTTGAGGCACTATGCAATGCTTATACTAAACAGAATGGCACTTAAATCGTATTAAGGACCCTTGAATGTGCATAGATTCCTTTTCTACCCTGGGTTCTTTGATACTATCTGAAGATCACTGAGCATCAGTTACGAGCTGACACTCTTATGGAGTTGTGGGGTGTTTTAGTTATCTCTTTCAGCTTTGACAAAATGCTTGACAGAAATAACTTAAGGAAGGAAGGGTTTGTTGTGGCCCACAGTTCAAGGGGATCATTCCATCACGGTGAAGGGGACGTGGCGATGGGCATAGATAGGATACTGGTTATAAGAGCAGGAGCCATCATGGCTATTGAATACAGTGTGTGTGTGTATGTGTGTGTATGTGGGTGTGTGTGTGTGTGTCTGTATGTGTGTGTGTATGTGTGTATGTGTGTATGTGTGTGTATGTGTGTGTGTGTGTGTGTCTGTATGTGTGTGTGTGTATGTGTGTGTGTGTGTATGTGTGTGTGTATGTGTGTGTAAGTGTGTGTGTGTGTGTGTGTGTGCAAGTGCATGAGAGAGAGAGAGAGAGAGAGAGAGAGAGAGAGAGAGAGAGAGAGAGAGAGAGAGAGAGTTTATTTTGTGGTCCCATGTGTCTGCAGTCCTGGGCCTTGTAGCCATTGTTGAGCAGCAGGCACTGGACCTGGCTAAAGGCTTCAGCTGAGGCACAGGTGCTACAAGATAAATTTTTATGAATCAGATGAAGTGGGGAAAAGAATGATGGGGCTGGTGGAACACCAGCTTTGCCTCCATCCTCCATATCTGAAGCAGAAGCCGGGACACGGTACCCATGAACTAACTGACCTGCCTTCCATGTCCCAGGCTGTCAGTGAGGGTGGTTTATAATCTAGAATATTCAGAGTTTTGTTCGCCTGCCCAATACACTCTTCTTTCACTCTTTGCCGTATAGTGAGGCTGGTCAAACCCACCTCTCCCCCAATAATCATATCAATATCCTTGTTTAATAGTTGACTTGGCTCTGCTACATACCTTTCCTTATAAGTCAAACTTTATCTCTCCCACCCCTACATCTATGGTTGGGATACCCAAGAGTCTTTGCAGATTAGTGGGAAATTAACCATCACAGTGACAACAGAAGGCAGTAGACAACTATCTGGTCTTAATTGGTCATCAGTTGCTGGCACAGTTTGCTTAGAGTTGCTTAATTGAGTTATAATGTTAATGTATGTGGAATTTCAAGGTGGAATGATGCTTCAGTGGGTTATGCTAAGAGAATCTGGAATCATTAACCCATGTCCATCATTTTTGTCACCTGTTGGTTGCAAGAAGACCCTGTAATCTCCAGTTGTTAATCATGCATGTTCTTTTGTAATGCAATGGGAACGCACTACTACTAATAGTTAATTTGACCTTTTAAAAGGGTTTCTAACAAAATAACCAGACATACACTTTTTTTATTGAATGAGTGGATTTGTTCTCTGTGCTTGAATGGTAAAGAGTTTGGGAAAGTCCATGGTCATTAGTGGGGCTGGATTTAGAGACACAGTTAATCAGAGGGGTGTGAGGGTGAGGAATTACAAGCTAATTTAAGTTCCCTCTGCTTTGTGAACCAGACCATTCTTTGTTTCTGTTAATTGCAGAGAAAATGGACATTTCAGGATAATGAATGGCACCACGGGGTCTTGTATCCTGTGTCACAGACAATGCTCACAGATCTAACTTCTAGGATCCAGAGTGCTGGAAGTGGTCTTCGCCCTCAGTGATGGGGACACAGATAGACCAGGGTCATGTGGAATGTCCTTAGGAAGTCAGCTGGCCAGTTTTCTCTGTAGCAAAGTAGATTTTCTTGAAGTCATAGATGTGGGTATTTGGGTATGTGTTTGGGGTTACATGTTTGTGTCTGTGCATTCATAGGAAGCGGTACCGAAGTCAGTTTGGGTTGTCTCCCTCAATTCCTTCTCTACTGTTTTCTTTCTAAGTTTATCTTAATTTTTTAAATTTGATTTTAAATTGTGTGTGTGTGTGTGTGTGTGTGTGTGTGTGTGTGTGTGTGTGTGTATACATGCACTGTCCATGGAGGTCAGAAGAGTGTGTTAGATCCCCTGGAGCTTAAGTTACAAGCAGTTTTGGGATACCTGACTTGGATGTTGGGAACTGAACGCTGACCCACTGCAAGAGAAGTATTCACTTATCCATCGGTCCATCTCTCCAGCCCCCACCTTGTATTTTGAGAGGGGTTCTCCCACTGAACCTGGAGCTCCCCAGTTTAGCTAGACTGGCTGGTCGGTCAGCCCCTGAGAGCCTCCTAATTTTACTCCCCAGAACTGGTAGTGCAGATGTGCCCTGCTGTGCCTGGCTATTTGTCTGGGGATTTGACCTCAGATCCTCATGTGTTTACCCTTTAGCAAAACTGAGCCTTCTCTGCAGCAGGGAGGTATGGCTCACTGAGAACAGTTTTGACTCTATCTAACTGAGCAGTCACTTCAACCATTGAAGTCCTTTTCTGGTTTGTGAGTATGAAGATGAAAATTCTCATATATATGAAGAAATATAGATAAAGCAAGTGGAATTCCTATGCAGGGGAGTTACCAGCATGACACTTGAATATCTTGGATTTGTCTTTCACAGAAAGCCTTGGGCATCATTGCTTTGGATAACCTGTTATAAAACCTGTGTTCCCAAAGTAACAGGAGAATAATGATATCCCTATTGGGAATTTCAGGTCAACAGGTACCACAGAATGGTATCATTTAGTCCTGCCAGAGTTGGGGTGAGTAAGTCAGGACAGAGAAAAAGCTATGGTCAGAGCGTGGTGCCACTAGAGACTGTCCCCAAGACACTCTCATGCTTCAAGACTGTCTGCCACCTTTTCCCTTTCCCACGGAAGTTCCCTTCTGTCTCCACAGAGCTCCAAAAGGAAGCTCTTCAGAAATATAACCCAACTACAAAGCAAGATTCACACGGTACCTTCAAGGCCCTATGTTTGCCTTTTTTATGTTTGCTTTGCATTTGGCCTACTTGATCCCACATATATTTGGGGCATGTAGGGAAATGCATATTTCTGCGGTGGGTCTGTTCTATCTGTATTTGAGTTTGCAGGAGGGGATGCCATTTAGAAAAGTTTGACTTAGTGAAGGGAAGGAGGGCAACTGTGTTTGAAGTGCTTGACTTCTCTAATGATGCTTAGGAGATGGGTGTTTGCTGCCTTGTGTCTGTGTAGGCTAAGAACCTGGCCCATCTTGAGAAAATAAGTGGTTCAGAGGGACCGGCGAACGCATTACCTTTGTTTTGGTGCTTGTTAGCAGGAGAGAATGGTTAAGACACCAGCAGTGCTCCTTGCTGTTTAACATGGATGTCTCTGCTATGCCAAGGACTTAAAATGTCCTGTGGCACTTTAATTCCTGAAGGAAACCAGAAATAGAATGGAGTGAGTGAAGTAAACATAGCAGCAGTCTCCAGTCCTACACCCCCTTCCAAAATAAATCAGAAATCTCTTTTCTGGTGCCCTCCCACACATAATGCCTCCCAACATCCTAATGTTAGCCCATGGATGTCCATAATGATAGAACGCCCTTTGCTGTGGGGTTTGGAGCTAATGCTCAAAGGGACAATTCTTTTGCAAGGACTGGGAAGTGGACCATGGTCACTTACATTTGGTCAGATTAAAGGAACTAAGGACTTTAAGCTTCTTTGCTTTTTGCTTTTAGGAACCACGGAAACGGGTGGGGTATGGCAGCAGGTAAAGTGCTTGCCCATGTGAGCAGCAGGTGCAAGGACCAGAGTTCAGCTCCCCGGGTGGTTCACATACATGCAGTTGGATGTGGTGGCCCCCATGTAACTCTAGCTCTTGGGAGGCAGAGATGGGCATCCCTGGAGCAAGCAAGCTATGCAGACATGTTTAATTGGTGAGTTCTGGGTTCAATTAAGAGAATTCTGCTTCAGCAGATAAAGTGGAGAGCAATGGAGGGAGACTCCAACTCAGACTCATGCCACTGTACATGTGTGCACACATATGTAAACGTATCTGTGCACACACTCACATGTGAACATGCATACACACACACACACACACACACACACACACACACACACACACACACGGGGCGGGGGGGGATGAAATGAGAGAAATGAATTGTCACATTGGAATCTGGTGACAGTGTCAAATAAGCATTTGTTGTACCCTCAAAGCAAGTAAAGTTTTGGGAAAATATCTCAGAAGTATTTATCTAATCTCCTTGATAAAGGTGTGCCATTCAAACAATTCATAGGGAGAATGAGTATCAGGCTATAATTTTAAATAAATAAATAAATAAAAAGTTAAAATTTTCTGTTTGTGTATATATACCCAGAGAAGCCAGGCAAGGGCATGCAGGAACTGGAATTATAGGAAGGAGCTGGGAACTAAACACAGGTCCTCTGCAAGAGCAGCAAGTGCTTTTAACCACTGAGCCATCTCGCCAGCTATTATTTTTAGAAATAAAACCAAATGAAACTGGCTTAAGACAATAAAGGGAATACACAGGCTCAAGTATGTGACATCAGAAGGCCAAAGGTGAGTCAGACTTCAGGTGACATTTGGCCCAGAGTCATTAGGACTGTGACTATATCGTTCAGGGTTCTCTTGTCCCTGCCCCCACTGCTCCATATCTGGGTATCATTTTGACTCTGGCTGTCTCCATAGTAACCAAGGGCTGCTGCAGTTGCGAGCATTCTCCTGTCCACATGTGACCCTGTTCAGACAAGGGGACTACATCCTTGAAAGAGCATGTGACTCATTCCATTTGACTGGCTTATGTGGGTCACCCACTCACCTGTGGATGGAGTCCGTATTTCCAGAATTGATCTGACTGTCACACGTAAGTGGAAAATGTCAGAGAGAGCTGAATAGCTACTTGGGATACAGCCAACAGGTAGTCATGGTGTCACACCAGAATTAAGATCCGTTTTAAGTTTCCCAGGTTAGAGCAGTGAGATCTCTGAGGGTCCATGCTTCCCACAGTTCTTGGTGGCCGTTAACAAGTCATTATGAGTCTTCATCTCTTCAGCTTACACAGAAAGGCGAGGCCACCTACTTCTCTCAGAGTGCAGTGAGGTATTTTACAGGAAGCATGCTCACCACTCGCCCCCTAAGCCTCAGTGCACTGATTCTCATGTTTTCTCTGCTTAGGCATCACTGAAAGAAAGAACAGCCAGTCCAGCAATCCTGCAGGCCACTCCAAAGTCCGTTTTGTTTGTTTGTTTGTTTGTTTGTTTGTTTTTCTGTCATGTGGATTTGCTTGGCCTCCAGTCCTTGCAGGTCCCTTGTTTCCTGTGATCCCTGTAGACATGAAGAAGCAGGTTTAACTGGTTTTCTCAAGGCCTTACTCAGTTACAGGAAGCAAGCAGCCATAGCAAACCACAACTCTCTGGCCAGATTATGGGCTGGTTTGTGAAAGGTTGTCGTGGAACACAACCCCCTGCTTTTCCTGACCATCTCCCATATAAGGCTCTGCACTCAGAATCAGGCTGGTAGTCTTCTCCTTGTCCGTTTGACAGCAGTGACCCTCTACTGAGATAATGGGTATCCATGAGTGAATACAGTAGCCCCCCAAGCTGTCCTCCATAAGCACCCCTCTTCTTGACACTGTCCTCATGATGGTGTAATATCCACATAAAATATTAACATATACTGAACACTTTTAATCAACCATGCTCCCTACTGAGTGTTACTAACACAAGATTCTTCAACATTCTTAACACTATCAATATGCTAATAAAAATTTACAAAGTAAATAGATCCAGATATGTGAAGAGCAACATCAATATTTTAGGGGTTCTCAGGGTGTTCCATCCAGTAACCAATCCTTTCTTTGATAATAACTGTGTGGTTTCAGTAAGAATAGCCCCATAGGCTCACATATTTGAATGCTTAGTCTCCAGGGCGTAGCACTAGTTGAAAGAATTAGAAAGATTAGGGGGTGTGTCCTTGCTGGAGTAGGTGTGGCCTGGGGGTTAGTTTTGAGGTTTCAAAAACCCATGCAAGGACTAGACTCTCTCTTTCTTTCTGTCTGCTGATCAGGAGGTAGCTCTCAGCTACCGCTCCACTGTCTGCCGCTGCCACCATGCTCTGCTCCATACTGATAATGAAGCAACTCTCTGACACTGTAAGCCAGCCCCAAGTAAATCTTTTCTTTCATAGCAGTTGCCGTGATCATGGTGTCTCTTCCCAGCAATAGAACAGTGACTAAGGCGATGGTCACCACACTGTCTTTTAACAGCATTTATTAATTTAGCCTATTCCCGTATGTTATTTGCATGGAGTCACATGGTCTGTACTGTTGGTGGGTGAATCATCCGTTTCTCTGTGTGAAGCTGACAGTGTCCCATGTGTGTTACTTGCAGTGACCCATGGTATGGATGTACCACAGTGCTTGCGGACTCTTTCCTGTTGCTGAAAATCTGGATTATTTTCAGCTTTTAAAAATTATTATACACGGAGTTATTTTGAAGGTCTTCAATACATGCCCTGGTACCCACTTCCACACACTGATGTTAGTCTAAATTCTTAAAGGTGAGGTGGTGTGTGAGAGGGAGAATACCCAGAAGTTGTGGATGTGGATAAGGTTTCCCAGTGGCCACTCGACAGTGCAAATCCTCCCCATCAGCATATGAGAGTTCCTTACTAACCTTGCTCGTCAGTACTTCTGTGCCATAGTTAAGATCTGACCCTTTTTAAAACATGCTCTTATTGTTTGAGAATTTTGTGCATGTGTGTAGTATGTTTTGATCTAATGGACCTCCCAATCCCCTCCTTCCCCTTAAATCCCCCTCCCCTTCACCTCGTCCCCTTCTGACTTCATTTGCTCTTATTTTAAACCCACAGGGCCCACTTACGTGCATGGGTGTGGGACCATCTACTGGGGCATGGGTATCCTCCCTGAAGGACACTGACTCCCAATCCCCTGGCAGCCGTCAGCTGCCAATGGTTCCCCAGCAGTGGACCCCTCCTCCACCCATTCTGGGATTTTGCTGGCCTGATCTAGGGCAGGTTATAGTGGGAAATTACCAATACGGAGTCAGGTAGAAATATAAGGGTATTTAATAGGGAAAAGCCTTACTTACAGAGCGACCTAGCCAGCCGGCATGGCAGCAGTCTGTATCCAGGCCCAAAAGAGAAACCGAAATTGAAAACGCAGTCACCCTACGTTCCCTGACCACGCCCTCTCAAGCTTGTGAGGGCGTGGTCAGGCACACCTGTAGCCAGCCCCTAAGTAGGCGTGGCTACAGCTTCCCCTACAGCAGGTCTTGTGCATATGGTCATAGCCCCTGTGAGTTCATGTGTGCAGTGGCCTTGTCATGTTCAGCAAATGCTGTTTCCCTGCAGCTGAGATTGTACACTATTGGTTTATCCCCCAAGGCAATCTGACCTTAGCACCTATATATTGTTAGCTGTGGTCCTCTCTGCACACTCTAGGTTAAGGAGACCATCACATACAGATGAGCCTCGTGCCCCGCCCCCAAAGTTCTTATGGAGAAAGCTCAACACTAGCACAGTGCACACCCCATTTATGTCAGTTCCTCTTATGGCCAACAGATGGCACTAACAGTAATTAAGACAGCACCGGGCTCCCGAGCAAGAGAACTAAGGTATAGTTTTAAAGAACCAGGCTTTTACGTCTTAACATTTTAAGAAAAACCAATTCATGCAAATTATACAAAATAGGAGTTTGTAATACTATTTTCATTCATGCATTAATGTTTCCTTATTTTTGTATGAACCAGAAAACTTGATCCCAACTACCAAAATGTGCATCCCTGTTTTCTTCTTCCCCTCTGTTCCCATTACATCTCTTCTGGTCTCGCAATACTTACCTTGTATGCTGTTCTATGCTCTGAATTGCTCTGTTCCTCAGGACAGGAAGTGGATCATATTCATTCTTAGTCCCAGAGTCCCACACAGTGCCTGGCACAAAGCGGCTCTGTGTTTAGGGGCTGCAATCCTCTGAGCAGAAGCCAAAAGGCACAAGGTAACTCTCGTGTTCATGTGTCACATAAGCCCAGCTGTGGCTGTCTTGCCCCATTTGTTCTGCGTGTTCTGATCCCACCCTATGAGCCACAGGGCAGACCTCATGGTGATGCAGGCCCCAGGCCCCGGTCATTTGTGTGCTCCCCCTTGGTGAAAGATTGGGGACATCTGGCTGCACATCTGTTTCGCTGTGACAGTTTGTGGGCACACCATGCTGCCCACTTGCCTGACTCAGGTGTCACAGCAGATCATTAATGAGGGGGAAAGGGTGGCACTGGGCTAAGGTCAAGCAGTAGAGCTCCATAGCACAAACCTGCCTCTTCCATGTAAGACAGGTCCCTGGCTGTGAAGGCTAAGCTTAGTTGGTCAGCTTGAGAGGGTCTGGAATAACCCAGGGGACAAACCTCGAGGTGTGTCTGTGAGGCTCCAAGAGAGTCACCCAGGAGACAAACCTCAGGGCATGTCTGTGAAGTAGTTTCTAGATTGCATGAGATGGGAAGACCCAACCTTGACTATGGGAGGGTCCATCCCGTGCACTGGAGTCTCCAGCTGAATAAGGAGAGCATAAGCTGGGCTTGGTGCTTTTCTCTTCTCTCTTCTTCTCTCTTCTCCTCTCTCCTCTCTCTCTCTCTCTCTCTCTCTCTCTCTCTCTCTCTCTCTCTGCTTCCTGACTGGTGACACAGTGTGCCAGGTGCCTCACGTTCCCACTGCCATGGTGAGTTGTAACTTTTCTTAATCTGTCCTGAAATGGGAGCTCAAGTAAACCCTTAGTCCCTTATATTGCTCTTGTTAGCTCTTTAGTCATAACCATGAGAAAAAGAACCACACACTGGTGACTGGACCATTGGTGGACCAGGATTCGTTCTTATTCACAGGGTTTACCTTGGGACAGGTAACATTGAAAACATTAAGCACAATGACAGTTTAAAGTCACTCTCTCATATCTAGCCACCTTCTATGTTCCTTACAGTGATAGCCTTTAAAGGTGGCCGTGGCTATCACTCTCCTTGTAGATTTCACTGTGCTGGCTGAGGAGTTAGACTATGGTGGCAAGCGCCTTTACCTGCTGAGCCATCTCCCTGGCCTCTGACATTTTATTTAAAAAAAAAAAAAAAAAACCTCAGACACAGCTATTTATGGTGGCATCTAGAGGATAGGGATCTTTTCTATGTTACTATGAACTTTTCTCTATAAATATGAAATTCATGTATTATTATGTTTCATGTTATGGTTGATTTTATTTCCATGGTGAGAATGGCCAAATTTGTATTATCTTAAATCTGAACACTCACCAGTTTTTCTGTATGATTTGTGTTCTTTCCATAGCAGAATCATATTTTCTACACACATGATATGTGTGATTGCAACTAAAAGTTTGTAAGACTGTTTTACTTACAGCCTCTCATTTGAGTCTACTAGAAGTCCTCTCAAGATGGATGGCCTTTAAAAACATTCATTCCTATGATAATGCATAAGAAAATGAGGTTTGTGAGAGGGCTCAGCAAGAACTTACTGTGCGAGTCTGATGACCAGAGTGTGATCTCTGATGCCCCAAGTGTGATCCCCAGAACCCACAGTCAAACCTGATCCTCCACGTTGTCCTATGATGTCATACACACTCTGCCCCATGCAAGTGTCCTATGACCTAATATACACTCTGCAGCATGCAGGTGTCCTATGACCTCATACACACTCTGCAGCATGCAGGTTACCTCTGACCTGATATACACTCTGCAGCATGCAGGTTACCTCTGACCTGATATACACTCTGCAGCATGCAGGTGTCCTATGACCTGATACATACTCTGCAGCATGCAGGTGTCCTATGACCTGATACACACTCTGCAGCATGCAGGTGTCCTATGACGTCACACACTCTGCAGCATGCAGGTGTCCTATGACCTGATACACACTCTGTAGCATGCAGGTGTCCTGTGACCTCACACACACTCTGCAGCATGCAGGTGTCCTGTGACCTCATACACATCTGCAGCATGCAGGTGTCCTGTGACCTCACACACACTCTACAGCATGCAGGTGTCCTATGACCTCACACACACTCTGCAGCATGCAGGTGTTCTATGACCTCATACACACTCTGCAGCATGCAGATGTCCTATGACCTCACACATACTCTGCAGCATGCAGGTGTCCTATGACCTCATACACACTCTGCAGCATGCAGGTGTCTTATGACCTCACACACACTCTGCAGCATGCAGGTGTCCTATGACC
This sequence comes from Cricetulus griseus, assembly GCF_003668045.3. Classification (NCBI taxonomy): domain Eukaryota; kingdom Metazoa; phylum Chordata; class Mammalia; order Rodentia; family Cricetidae; genus Cricetulus; species Cricetulus griseus. The sequence continues at coordinate 224,882,398 of NC_048597.1, read as the reverse complement.
TCATACACACTCTGCAGCATGCAGGTGTCCTATGACCTCACACACACTCTGCAGCATGCAGGTGTCCTATGACCTCATACACACTCTGCAGCATGCAGGTGTCCTATGACCTCATACACACTCTGCAGCATGCAGGTGTCCTATGACCTCACACACACTCTGCAGCATGCAGGTGTGTGTGCATGCACTCGCACACCACTACCCCTGCAAAAGGGCAACGGATGATGTGCCTTCCTCAGTGCAAGGCAAACATGATAGGACCAGGGTCCCTCGTCCTAGTTGTGGAATTGCAAGCTCATTGCCAGGGTTCTTCAGTTTGTGGGCCAACAGCACACCCGGGAGAGTTATAAGCTGAAGTTTCACCCTAATAGCTTTTCCCCCAACTACAGAAATTAGGCATCAAGTCCCCCCAAAATGGAGAATTCTCAGCCAAGAATGTCATTTTTAAGACAAGGGTAGTCAGCCAGACCTAATAATACAGGCCTGTAATCAGCGGGGAGGCTGAAGTGGGAGGATCAAAAGTTTAAGGCTTACCTGGGCTCCTGAGTGAGTTCAAGACCAGCTTGAAAAATTTAGTGATAGCCTACCTTAAAATAAGAAGTAAAGAGAGGGCTGGAAGGTCAGCCTCTAATAAAGCACCTGCCTAGAATATATAAGTCCTGGGGATTGATCCTCAGAAAGACACTGTGTACATGGGTGTGTGCACACATCACACACACACACACACACACACACACACACACACACACACACACACACACACACACCAGAAACCATAGAAATCCCAATGAGTCTTTGAAAGCTTTAAAAGTTCAGGCTTACTAAAAACAATGTATGCATCACCATAGATAAGGACAGCGTCAGCAGCAGTCCTCACATTTGCCAGAGAGCCAGAGTCTCCCTCGCACAGTCCACAGCAAGTAGTCTGAAGTCTGATGTTTTTTCTTTGGATATCAACTCAATGCAAGGCTGTTGCTTCCTTGTCTGCTGTGCTGTCCACATGTTCAGCGCCGTCCTGGTTTTATGACTCAGAGTTATCGATTTCTGCTTCCTGGTACCCACATCTGTCAAGCAGCCCCTCTTAGACACCTCTTGTCTTTCTTCTTTCTCTCAGATGCAGCCAGGATTCAGGGGCTAGTTTATCTTTCCTTAGTTTGATCAAGGCTTCCAACACGACCCTCTTCCCTTCCCAGCATCTCCTTTGCCTCTAGTTTAAGTTAAGCCCCAGTGCGTCTTTATTTGTCTTTCCTCTAAAAGTCTGCCCTGGCATATTCTAGAACCCCAAACTTGCTGTTACAGGATAAGATTGGGGGTACCACAACTTTGCCCAAGATTTTATGTCACTTTCAGTAAAACAAGCACTATCAACATGTATGCTGATCTGGGAGTTTGGTTCCATTGGCAAAGTACATGATGGGCAAGGAAAACCAGAGTTCAAAAGCACACAAAGCCAGATGTGGTGCCACATGTTTGTAATCCTATGCTGGAGAAGTAGCTTGATTCCAGAGGCTTGCTGGCCAGCCAGCCTACCTCGACCAGAGAGACCCCAGCTACAAAACCCAAATGGAAAGATAGTAAGGAAGATAGGTGAAAGGGACTTATGGCCTTTACATGTATTGCACACATAGACATATACACATACATGCAACACACACACACTACATACACATACACACACTATACATACACACATACACACATACTACATAAATACACATACTACATAATACTACATACACACATACTACATAAATACACACACTACTCACATACTACATATACACACATACTACATATATACACAATACACACATACATACACATTACATACACACACATACACTACACACACTACACACATACTACATATATACACAATACACACACATACACACACTACATAAACACACACACATACACACACACTACATACCCACACATACACACACTACACACACATACACACACATACACTATACACACATACACATAACACATATACTACACGCATACTACATATATACACAATACACACACACACTACATAAACACACACACTACACAATACTACATACACACACATACACACAGTACACACACATACACACACATACACTACACACACATATACACACACTACACACATACTACATATATACACAATACACACACACACTACATAAACACACACTACATATACACTTACACATACACTACACACACTACACACATACTACACACACACTGCATACACACACAATATACCACACACACACTATACACACATACACACACACACACACACACACACACACACACACACACACACCAGAGACACTGTTGAATATAGTCCACCAAGCTGGGTCTTGCCCAAGCCTGTCCCCTGTGGATACGGGGAAACCCCAGGCTCAAAAGAGTTGAGAGTAAGGAAGGCAAATCCTTAGGAGAAGTTATTTCCAGGGACAGCCTCCTTTAGGACTGAAGAGAAAGCAAACATATTTCTTCCTGTGATTTTATTCTTGTCAAAGCTTTCTTAATTAAAAACTGATTATATTTTCCCCTGAGCAAACATTCAATCTTAAGCTAAGCAGATGCACTGGCTTCATCAGTTCTCTTCAGGAAGAAGGAGCCCCCAAACTCAGACTGTGATAGATGCCCCAACCCACACCCCACCAGTGCGTCTCACTCTTGAAGAAACTCATTTCTTTTGGCTGCCAAGTTGAGGGGGAGTAACAGGAGACAGATATTGATCTGCAAGGAACAAATGAAAGACTGCCAGAACAAGCAAACTTGGGGAACCAAACCCTGACCCCCCCTTAAAGTCCCTGCTCTGTTCAATAGCTCCTTACTCCTTTTTCCCTTGAGAAAATTAAATGAAGAAAGATGTAAGGGAAGAAAACATGACTGATTTCCTTGTTAGGGTTTGGGCATTGCTGGTATGAAAATATTATTGGGGCTGCTGTGTTCTTTTTTACATGCACGTGTATGTGTGTGTTGGGGAGGGGTTTAGGGTAATTGTGAAGGCCAAAGGTTGATGATGAATGTCATTCATTAGGAATTCATCATCTTTTCTCTTGAGACGGGGTCTCTCACTGAACCTGGGACTCACAGATTTAGACAGACCCAGTGGCCGGAGAGACCTAGAGGTCTGCCTGTCTCCACCTCCCCAGTACTAGAGAGACAGGCATGTCTCACCATGTCTGCTCTTCTTGCAAATGTGCTACGGTCTGAACTCAGGTTGCTTTGCGTACATAACAGATACTTCACCAACTGAGTCATCCCCCAGCCCTGTTTCTTCCCCCAGTTCCCTTCCATCTGAAGAAAGATGTTTACGTTGCATCAGTTTGCAGAATCCATGTCCAGGAAAGGCCTCTCCTAATTCACTGGTACTCCTCAGCACTTTGACCATCTCTCATCTTTCTAATGAGGATCTTCATGGCAACCGAGCTCCCCCTAGGCTGGGAGTGCACAGGAGCCTGGGGCACAGAGGGAAATGTGAGCTAGACAGCTCAGTGTAAAGTGGCTGCCTCTGGATTCACCTGGAATCCTGCACACTCAACTTCCCAGTCCTGCGATGAAATCACTCAAACATATTATCTGTAAACGAGTCCCCTTCTGGTAGGGCGGACCACCTCAGGAACTGCCAGCTTCTCGGACTTGCTTTATTCCACAATGTCCACTTTTATAAGGAGAGCTGAACTGCCTTAGAGAAAGAACTTTTCTGACCAGCTCATAAAACACATTCCTCCAGAATACTGGGCTTGTGGAAGGATGTCAGCTGTGTAAAATGGCTGTCTTCCATAACTTACCACCTTGCTTTTATTTTCTAGGCCTGACTGGTCATTTACAAAGCTTGCTTTTAGTTATGATTTTTTTCTTCATTTTGCATTGGTTCTTTGAGAATCTTATACGATGCATTTTGATGATGGTTCACTCTCAGCTCCTCCCCCAACTCCTCCCAGATACATTCCCAGCCCTTTACCCCCAGCTCCATGTCCTCATCCTTTTCTTTTTTTAATAACCTATTGACTCCAAGCTATGCTAGCTACATACTTCTGGGTTTGGGGCCATTCACTGGAACACAGTTAACTTATGAGGATCCATACCCTCAAAGAAAACTGACAAAGCCACCAACTGTCCACAGCACTTCAGTTAGGGGTGGCAGCTCGTGAACCCCTTTCCACTTGGTGCTGGGGTGTTGACTGACTTGATCTTGGGCAGGTCATATGCAGGCAACCAGAGCTGCTGTGGGTTACTGGGTTACTGGTTGCAGAATCCTGCCATGTCCAGAAGGCTGTGTGTGTGTGTGTGTGTGTGTGTGTGTGTGTGTGTGTGTGTGTGTGTGTGTGTATACGCGCACACATGTGTTATACATGTCATTGTACTTTGATCACTTGTGAGCTTCAACATTAACAGTCGTAGTCCACACAGGTATAGAAATATGAATGCAGAGGGCTGTTTGATACCATGTTCATTCTGCAAAGTAATAGTAGGAAGTTTATCCCTGGGGTCTTTCAAAGCCATCTCTAAGGTCTTATGGGCCTCTGATTACCCTGTCCACCCAGAGGTCTAAAGAAAGTCTAGTTGAATGTCTCCATGTTTCACAGCTTAGTGCAGACTTTTGCATGCTGAGGTCCTTAGGGTTACAGACACAGCATATCAAGTAAACTGAATTGTTGGAGTATAGTTGTATTGAAACAATATGAATTTAGTTATTACTGCCCAGGTGGCTCTGGGAAGGGTTTTAACCACCTCTGCTGCAATGGTTGGGAGCAGTTATGATAGTTAGGAATTGTTCATAGATAGACAGCCCATTTCTTCTTAGGTGCTATTGTAAGCCAGTGTCGTTTCTCACCAAGGCTGTTTCCTCCTGTACTTGGTGTTTCTTCCAGATCTGTTGCAACATCAGAATCACTTGAAGGATTGTCTAAATGCAGCTTGTGTGGCACCACATCACCCAAAGGATTGCACTCACGAGTCTTGGTTCTTTGGGGCTCATAAACTACTTCTCTAAGAAGTTCCTAGGTGGTGCTGATGTCATGGACACTAGTTTCCATCAAGAATGCACATTCTAAATAGTCTTCTTCCTCCCTCTGGGTCCCTGTCTTAGGGTTTCTATTGCTGTGAAGACGCCATGACCATGACACGTCTTATAAAGGAAAACATTTCATTGGGTTAGCTCACTTAGAGTTCAGAGGTTCAGTCCATTATCATCGTGGTGGGACATGGTGGCATGCAGGCAAACATGGTGCTGGAGAGGTAGCTGAGAGTTCTTGTCTTGCACAGGCAACAGGAACCAGTTTCAGATACTGGGCATGGCTTGAGCATATATGAGACCTCAAAGCCTACCTCCATAGTGACACACTTCCTCCAACAAGGCCACACCTACTCTAAAAAAGACATACGTCCTAAAAGCACCACGCCCTATGAGCTTATGGGGGCCAATTACATTCAAACCACCAGTTCCTAGGTTCATTATCTATGCAGAAGCTAATCTGTTAAAAAATATACACCCCAAAAAAATCAAAGTAAATAGGTGGGTGGTGGTGCACACTTTTAACCCCAGCACTCAGGAGGCAGAGGCAGGCAGATCTCTGTGAGTTTGAGACCAGCCTGGTCTACAAGAGGGAGTGCCAGGACAGCCTCCAAAGCCACAGAGAGAAACTTTGTCTCGAAAAACATATTTATCTCCCCCTTCTGTGCCTCCCCATGTCCTCCTGCCTCAGGCCTCCATCCGGGTCTTACTAGATACTTCCATTGTGCACTGCAGAGGTCTCTTCCTCCTTCTGTTTCCCCTTCTCGTGCCTGAAGCCTCCCTTCACAATTACAGTCACTCAAGGAAGCCAGGCACGTTTTGGTTCTTGCTGGGTGTTTCATTCACATCAATAGCTGACTCTATTCAGTGAGCAATTGGGCAAGTGTGAGTGAGTACCTGGGTGGGGGTGGGGTGGGTAGAGGGATGGATGGGTGGCTAGAAACTTTGTCCACAGTCAGCAAGACAAAACAGCAGCCCACAGACTGGGAAAAGATATTCACCAACCCCACATCTGACAAAGGCTGATCTCCAAAATATACAAAGAACTCAAGAAGCTAGTCTCCAAAACACCAAACAATCCAAGTAAAAAGTGGCGTACAGAACTAAATAGACAATTCTCAATAGAGGAATCTAAAATGGCTGAAAGACACATAAGAAAGTATTCAACATCTTTAGCCATCAGGGAAATGCAAATCAAAACAACCCTGAGATACCGTCTTACTCCTGTCAGAATAGCTAAAATCAAAAACACCAATGACAGTTTATGCTGGAGAGGATGTGGAGAAAGGGGAACACTTGTCCACTGCTGGTGGGAATGCCAACTTGTACAGCCACTTTGGAAATCAGTATGGCGACTCCTCAAGAAAATGGGAATCAGTCTACCACAAGATCCAGCAATTCCACTCTTAGGCATATACCCAAAAGAAGCACATTCATACAACAAGGACATCTGTTCAATGATGTTCATAGCAGCACTATTTGTAATAGCCAGAAACTGGAAGCAGCCTAGATGCCCCTCAACCAAAGAATGGATAGAGAAAATGTGGTACATTTACACAATGGAGTACTACTCAGCGGGGAAAACAATGGAATCTTGAAATTTGCAGGAAAATGGATGGAACTAGAAGAAACCATTCTGAGTGAGGTAACCCAATCACAAAAAGACAAACATGGTATGTACTCACTCATATGTGGATTTTAGACATAGAGTAAAGGATTACCAGCCTACAATCCACACTGCCAGAGAAGCTAGTAATCAAGGAGGGCCCTAAGAGAGACATGCATGGTCTCCTGGAGAAGGAGAAAGGGTCAAGATCCCCTGAGCAAACTGGGAGCATGGGAAGAGGGGGGAGGGAACTACAAGAATGAGAAGGAAAGAAGAGGAAGGATGCAGAGGTCATGAGGGAGCAGAAAGGTTGAGTCAGGGGAAGAATAGAAGAAAGGATATGTGATAGGGTTTTATTTGGGGCGTGGTAGGGGAGGACAGAAGGGAGAAGGGAACTGGGATTGGCATGAAAAACAATCTTGTTTCTAATTCAAATAAAAAAATCTGAAAAGAAAAACAAATAAATAAATAAATAACATTGCATCGTTGCATACTTGGGTTAAAGACTACAACATATCTTCTTACAAACCATAATTCAACCCACAATAACAATCATCATCTTATGTCTCTCCAAATATTTTTAAAGTATATGTATGTGTGTAGGTATGGGAATGTGTACAGGTGAGTGCAAGTGTTCATGGAATCCAGAAGAGGACATGAAGCCACTGAATATGGAGCAACAAGCAATTTTAAGTTGCCCAACATGGGTGCTAGGAACAAAACTTGGGTCCTCTGCAAGAGTAGTACTGCTCTTAATGACTGAGCCATCTCTTAATGCTAAGCCACTGTGTCTTAAACTGGGTCTATATATTTCTTTGTATGTATTTATTTATCTACTCACAAGCCAGAGCTATTTCCTCTAAACTGAAACATTCCTTCCTGGAAAGAGGAGGGTGGCTCTTAAGACTCTGGAAGTGAAAGAAACACAGAAGGCCAAAGAAATAAGCACAACTTACAAGACTCAGAAAGGTCCTGAAAATTACACATTCAACAAGTCTTTCTCCAGGCTTATAAATGTTGTAAAGAATTTCTGGCATCTGGGCAGTGGAGGCACATGGCTTTAATCCCAGAAGTCAGGAGGCACAGGCAGGCAGATTTCTGAGTTTGAGACCAATCTGATCTACATAGTGAGTTCCAGGACAGCCAGAGCTATGCAGAGATATCTGAAATTTCAGTATGTATGTATGTATGTATGTATGTATGTATGTATGTATGTATGTTATGGAATAATCCTCTTGAGCACTGTAAAGATTTGTCACTCAAATTGGTTAATAAAAAAATTGATTGGCTGATAGCTAGGATTTTCCAGACAGAGAGAATGCTGGGAGGAAGAAGGGTGGAGTCAGGAAATGCCAGCCAGACACAGAGGAAGCAGGAGATATAGAATATAAGGTAACAAGCCATGAGCCACATGACAGGATAGATAAGAAATAAGAGTTAATTGAAATGCAAAAGTTAGTTAGTAACAAGCCTGAGCTATCAGCCACTCATTTATAAATTAAAAAAAAAAAACTGTTTGTCCATTCACAATATCCTGGCACCAAATGTGTACTTTCCCATGCCCCATAGCTCTGAAGTTTTGAGGGTGTTTTTTTACAACTTCCTTCAATTCCAACACTAGCCATTCAGAGTTAGAGCAAATTCCACAAGATGGCACCTCTTTGCAGACACGAGTCCCAAGAGATGGATTCTCAGCTGCCCATATTTGTGCCCAGCTTAGCTACAAATGGGAGGCTCCTGTGGGAAGTTCTCAGATGTGGGATTCAAAGGTGACACTGAGATGGGATTAAGAAGACAGAAGAGTTAGTAAAGTCAAGGACAGCCAGACACATAACAGCATGGCAGGGATGCTGAAGTGTTCAGGACCCATTCCTGGAGATAGAAGACATCTGAGGAGGAGTCAGGCTGACTTGGAAGCCAGGGTCCTTTCTTAGTGGGGCTCAGAACAAAGGGAAGGTTTTTAGCATGCACCCTAGCCCAGGCTTGTTTCCCAGGGCCATCCTTAGGTGCAGGTGTTTTCTTAGTCACCTCATAGAACTCAGGAAGACATTCTGCTTCTGTAGTGCTGTAGTGAGATAGATACTACTGTTTAAATGGGTACCCTCATGAAGAGGGTCACCGGACAAGGCTCTTCTGTCGCTATGCAGTTTGGGGCTGTGCCACCATATTGGATGTATTCCCGGATTCTGACAAGGTGTTGTGGAACTCTGTATTAATTAGGGTTTCTGTTGTTGTGATAAAAACATCATGACCAATGGCAATTTGGGGAGGGAAGGGTTTGTTTTAGTTTTTGCTTCCAGGTAACAGTCCATCACAAAGGGAAGTCAGGGCAGGAGTCTGCATACACAGTTGATGCAGAGGCCTTGAAGGAACGCCACTTACTGGTTTGCTCCTCATGGCTGGCTCAGACTGCTTTCTTATAGCAGTCTGGACCACCAGCCCAGGGGTGGCACTGCTGACAGTGACCTGTATCTTCCCAAATTAATCATAGATCAATAAGAGGCCCCATATGCTTGCCCGCAGGCCAATCTGACATTTTGTCAATTGAGGTTCTGTTTTCCAAAATGACTCTAGCTACTGTCAGGTTGACATAAAACGAGCCAGCACAAGGTCTTATTGTGTAAGCTAATTAACTTGATCATTGACCATCAGTGACTAATTCAATCTCCAGTACTTTGCTCTCCATTCAAGGCAGGGGATGGGAAGGTGAAGTCCTAACTCTCCCCAGTGGGTGTCCAGCTCCTGCCTGAGGTTAGGAAGGGACCCAGCTACCTATTATTCCATTAGCAAAGCAAACAGACAAATTACCCTGAGCTCTTGTGTTGGGAACCAAGGACAAGACCGAGTGTGATAACAAAGGATGGCCCTAGGGCCCTTTAGGAAGACCATCTCGAGAATAGGAGAGAGAAGAGAGAGAAACGTAGATTTTGTAGGTCCTAGACAGATGAGGACCTATTCTGCTGGGATCACAAGAAAAGCATAGGAGAGAAAGAAAAAGAACATCTATTCTTAACCTTTATCTACATCCACGCTCACTGCTTTACCCGCTAAGGACCACGTTCAAGCTCTGTGCTTGATGTCTTGTCTTACAGCTTGGCAGCTCAGCATTACAGCCAGCACTCCTCCACCTCCAGACACCCACCATCTTGTTTGGCTGAACCAATCAGAACCCCTGTCTTCTACCTCAGACAGTCTGATTGTCACCTTAACAATACCAGGTCTATGACTCAGAAAACCCAACTGCTTATGTCTGAAACACAGACTTCTTTATGCGCAGTAAGGTCAAAGCTTTAAGAAACAGGTTTTTATGGTTCCAAATAAGAGGATTTTTTTTTCAGATAGTTTTACGCACTCCCATCTTTTAGGGGGTGTCCTTTGACATGGGCTGTTTCTGTGGGAGATTTGGCCCCCTCTTTGAGTTGCAGGGTTGTTTGTGCCTTTTCTTGGAGCTATAGCCATCCTGGCAGGAATGAAGATTTCCTAAAAAGATGTTGTGCCCCTCCCGTTGGCTGTCAGACTATTGAAATAATGGGCCCTAGGATATTAGGAATTTCACTGGAACCTTATGCTGGGAATGTGTTGTGAGAACAGCCAGAGGCGGAGCTCGTCTCCTGGAAGATGTCACCCTGCTCCGACAGCTCGTTAGACCACAGTGCAGGAGATTGGAGCTGAGATGCTGTTGTATTGATGGTAGGCAGGACCATCCTTTGACCACTTAGTTACATATGATTCCTGCCTTCTATTTAACTTGAAACCTCATGCTAGGACTCTGAAGACAGACTTTGGGCTCACCGAACCTCTTGGTCCTCTTTCCAATGTGGCATTTGGCTAAATCTCCTTTCTCGACTTTTCACCATGACTTTGATAACTTGGCCTGTTGGTGGTTGGGGGAGGAGCCTGGGCCCAGGCTTTGACCCTAACAACTCTGGTGATAGAACCTGTATGAAAACCAAGTACCTCTTAGCTCATGATAGGTGGGGCTATAGCAGTGACATGCCCATTCTAAGTACAGGTTGTGTTGACTCATCTACCCTGGTCATAGCCTTGAGTCTCAATTTGCCTTTGTAATTGTGTGGATTTGATGAGTTAGGGGAGCAAGCATCACACTTCTCCATGATGCCACTCTACAAGCAGTTGGGCTCTGGGATGAGAGATCACAGTATTTGTCACTCATGTTTCATATAGAGAGATGCTCCTAGACTGAGGATGATTTTTTTTTTTTTTTTTTGAGACAGGGTTTCTCTGTGTAACAGCCTTAGCTATCTTGGAACTCACTCTGTAGACCAGGCTGGCCTTGAACTCACAGAGATCTTCTGCCTCTGCCTCCTGAGTGCTGGGGCTGAAGGCATGCACCGCTGCACTCAGCTTTAGCGTGGTGATTTTTACCTCCAGGACTTTGAAGACTTTCCAAAGAAGCCTGGCTCTGGGTAGTGCTACCAAACAAAACAAAGTCTGTGTCTTCACTGGGCTCTGGCCAGATTCACTGGCACACAGAAATAGCTGTAATAATTAAAACCGAGTTGCCCAGCCAGGGAGGGATTTCCTCAACTTGGGGTTGAAAGGATACCCTTGAGCCAGTGAGATGGCACAGTGGGTTGGGGGCAGGGAGAGGTTGGCATTGGCATTTGTTACCTTCAGTTAGGCATTAACTAGCGAGCCTCCAGGGTTCCAATATGAAGTTCCAAACCCAGGACCACTCAGAAGGTCCTGGTTAAATTCATTCGGATACAAAACAAGACAAAAGAGTGTGAATGTAGGAAGGGGTCTTATCAGTAGGAATGGAGATGACATGACCCAGGTGGGAATAATAGAGGGTTAGGGTTGAGCATGAACAGTGTATTGCATACATGCATGAAGTTGTCAAAGGACAAGTTTCATCGATAAGAAAAAAGTTGAAGTCTTGTGTATGTCCATGTTTGTGTGTGTGTGTGTGTGTGTGTGTGTGTGTGTGTGCGTGCACATGTGTGTGTATGTGTGTGTGTGTGTGTGTGTGTGCGTGCACATGTGTGTGCATGTGTGAATGATTTTTCACTTGAAAATAATATTTAATTGGATGTTCAAACTTTTAGATAAGCTTTTGTTCACTATTTGTCATGAATTTACAGGGGGAAGGGGAAAATCAATATTCTACAGTCTGTCTTTCATCCCAAGAAAGTTGAAAGCCTTTAGCTGCAAAGGGAGATCTGAAGAGGTACAGATGTATTTTAAAAAGGGGGAGGCGGGAGGGAGAAGAGGAGAGGGGGAGAAGAGAGAGAGGGAGGGAGAAGAGGAGAGGAGGAGAAGAGGAGGGAGCTGAGGGAGAGGAGATCCTGTCTTTCCAATGTCCTTTGGAAGTACAAACTTTCTCTGTTCCAGAGGCCATTGCTGTTAACGGGAGACAGAGAAGACGAGACAGAGAACAAGACACAGAAATGTGGGGTGTGGTTTCTTAGTCCGAATCGTCTGGAAGAAGAGACCCCAGCTGTAAGCATGGCAATCTGTATACACGGAAGCTGGAGTTTCTGTCTTTCAATCATAGCAAAAACATCCTTTCCATATATACATCCCACCAGCCCGGGCATGGCAAGGACGGGAACCCCGTGCCCTCCTTGCCAGGGCCCCTCCTAGGTACAAGTGAGCTCTCAGTGAAGCGGTGACATCGCTTCAGAACCTTCAGAGCTAGCTGCATCCTGATGAAGATGACAGGGGCTTCTGCTTTCCCGCTTTTGGAGTGTTTTAATGCTACAAGGATTTCATTTTCTCACTGGTCACAGGGCTCAAGGCAGATGTTTTGCAACAAAAGATTCAGAGAGAGCCATGCACTCTGTTTGACCAGACTCCGGGAGACTTGGGGTCTTTGGGAGGAAGACTGGGAGACCTGCACTTTAGTGGGGTCTTCCTTTCTTCTTCTCTGTGTGTGCTATGAATGCATGTATGTATGTCCACATGTTTGAGAACATACATGTATGCAAGCATGGTCTCGCATGTGTGTGGACACATGGGTGCACTTGCATGTGCTTGCATGTGTATGTGGAGGCCCAAGGTTGATGTTGAGACTCATCCTAAATCTGATTTCCACCTTATTCTTTGAAGCATCATCTCTCAGTCAAACCCAGAGATCACAGATATGGCTACTCTCACTAGGCAGCTTGCTCTGGGATCCTTTGTTTCTGCCTTCTGGAGCCAGAATTATAGGTGAGCCCTCCTACTTACCTGACATACACATGGGTGCTGGGGATTCGATCTCTGGTCTTCTTACTTGCAGAAGTATGTTTACTTCTTAGCCCTCTCCTCTGGATCTTTGCTTTGGTTTTGATGCAGAGTGGACAGTTGTGTAGAATTATGCTAGGGCAAAATGGGGGGGGGAGCTTGGGAGGACCCAGCACTGTTCCTCACCCATGGACATGAAAGGGCACCTTCTGAGCGAGGACCTCCACAAGGGAAGATTCAAGATGCCTCTTACTTCCACAGTTTTTCTAAGTCCGTTGGGTGTCAACACACTGCATTGCACATAGGCACATGAGGGGTCCCTGTTTTTATACCCTGCTGGTGTCACCATGAAATGATTTTATTTTGTTTAGTGGCTGCCACAAATTTGCTGTCGCACACTCTGATCTGCTTCTTTCTAAACGTTTCTATGTGTAAGCATACATGTGTTTAAATGTGTGCATACATGTGTTCACATGTGTCCAGGTGCATGCACATGTGTGTAAGTGTGCGTGTGAAGGCCACAGGTCAACATCTAACTGTCTTCCTCTATCACTTTCCACATTAATTTTTAGTGATGGAGTCTCTAGTGGAATCTGGAGATCTCCCACACGGGAACCTGGGCTGTGAGATCCCGGCATCTTTGTGTGTCTGCCTCACTAATTTGAGAATTACAGGTGCACGCCACCACAACTGGCTTTTTATGTGAGTGTGGGGATCTGATCTCAGGTTCTCATGCTCCTGTGGCCAGCACTTTGCCAACTGAGCCATCTCCCAGCCCAGGTTTTTTTCTCCACAGCCTCTCTCCCTTCATAGTGTTGTGCCTGGGAGAAGAGCTAAAGCTGAGAAATTCTTCAGTTCATCAATCAGATTCCTCCCTTCCTTCTGCTCCCCCTCCTGCTCTTCCTCCTGCCCCAGCTCCTCCTCCTCCTGCTCCTCCTCCTGCCCCAGTTCCTCCTCCTCCTGCTCCTCCTCTCTGCTTCTTCTGCTAAAGAGGTGAGTGTGGCAGGTCATGAATGATGCTGATCTTACTTGCCTGTTGTCTGCATCTTCTAAATTCAGTGTGTAAAACACCGAGTGCTCCTGCTTGCCCTGCCAGGAGTTTCTAAAGTCCTCCATTTACTGTGCAGTTAGTGTGTCTTGTAAAGTACTAGAAAATGCAAGAAGTGGAAGCAAGGGTGTTGCAAAGAAGCAGGGATTTTTCCTCCTATATCTCAGAGAATGATGATGGAAAAGCCACAGAGGTAGTGCAGTCAGATCTTTGATGGGCGGTCCTAAGGCCTTTGTCCCCCAAACCCAGCCCAATCCTGGCTCACATTTCCTGGGTCAACACTGGAAGATGGTCACAAACCATCAAGCACAGGGAAGGGGAGGTGGAGACTAAGATGACAGACAAACATGTGGACCCTGATTTGAGCACTATGCAGTGGACACACCATGAAAACATCACAAGAGACCCCAAAGCATGGACAATTCCTGTGTGTCCATCACAGAAAGCAAGCACTGTGAAAACATACACTGGATGGAAAGCAACCCCAGAGAAATGTGCTCAGCTTTCCCTTGTCCCCAGCTCCGCTAGGCCTGTTCTTTGACCTGTCCACATAACACTGCCTAGTGACAAGATCTGCCCAAGGCTGGGCAAGTCACCATTCCGTCATTGATGGGGAAGAGCTGCTGAGACCTTGTTTCTTGCTGAGGAGTGGTGGATAGTTCACACTTGGGGGATTATTGGTGGATAGTTCACACTTGGAGATTATTGGTGGATAGTTCACACTTGGGGGATTATTGGTGAATAGGTCACACTTGGGGGATTATTGGTGGATAGTTCACACTTGGGGGATTATTGGTGAATAGGTCACACTTGGGGGATTATTGGTGGATAGTTCACACTTGGGGGATTATTGGTGGATAGGTCACACTTGGGGATTATTGGTGGATAGGTCACACTTGGGGGATTATTGGTGGATAGTTCACACTTGGGGATTATTGGTGGATAGTTCACACTTGGGGGATTATTGGTGGATAGTTCACACTTGGGGGATTATTGGTGGATAGGTCACACTTGGGGGATTATTGGTGGATAGTTCACACTTGGGGGATTATTGGTGGATAGTTCACACTTGGGGGATTAATGGTGAATATTTCACAGGTGGGGATTATTGGTGGATAGTTCACACTTGGAGATTATTGGTGGATAGTTCACACTTGGGGGATTAATGGTGAATATTTCACAGGTGGGGATTATTGGTGGATAGTTCACACTTGGAGATTATTGGTGGATAGTTCACACTTGGGGATTAGTGGTGGATAGTTCACACTTGGGGGATTATTGGTGGATAGTTCACACTTGGGGATTATTGGTGGATAGGTCACACTTGGGGGATTATTGGTGGATAGTTCACACTTGGGGATTAGTGGTGGATAGTTCGCACTTGGGGATTAGTGGTGGATAGTTCATACTTGGGGGATTATTGGTGGATAGTTCACACTTGGGGGATTAGGCACCTTTTCTTTAGCAATGTGTAAGTGGCCTGTGTTCCTGTGAATAACCCCTTACCTACGCTCATGTAAGCAACCCTAGTTAAATTCTCCTACCTCTCTATCTCTGTTTCTGTCTCTGTCTCTCCCTCACACACACAGAGACAGAGAGGCAGAGTCGGAGATATGAAAGCAGAAGATGGGGGTTAATTAGGAGGAAGATCAGCCAGAAAGAGAATGGAGCTCAGAAGGGCAATGGCTGCGTATGATCAAAATCGCTATATTCACATATGTAGTGATATAGATGAAGATGTCACAATGAAACCCATCATTATGTATAATTAATAATTCTAATAAAATAATATAAACCGTGCAGGGGGAAGTTGGATTTGTCATTGGAACGTCCTTGAACAGTGGTGATTTTCCACACCATGTAGCTATTTTTGAGCTTTGAGTTGACTGGATATGGCAGCAGGGGCAGCCTTAAAGCCTTCTCTGTAGAGCCCAGAGGGCTGAATGATTTGTGTCTAGTGGGTCACATCCACACTGAGGAGGAAAATGGATGCTGAGAAAGACTTCCCAGCCCTGGCTGGAGAGGCCTCTGCTGGGGGCCTCACACTGTGGAAGGCTTCTCTCTCTCTCCTCTCTCTGTCTCTGTCTGTCTCTATCTGTCTCTCTCTGTGTCTCTCTCCCCCTCTCCCCCACCCCCCATTTGCTAAGAGGATGCAGGTTGTCTCTCAGGATCCAGCCTTCAGTTTGGCAGCTGAGTGTCTACTCTCACGCTTGCTAATACCATCGGGGCCCCAGGGACATGCCTTCCCACATCTTGCCCAGTGTTCTCAAACAAAAGATGACTGCATCTGAATACCGCCGCTAAGATTTGTGGGTTGCCCTGCTCAGGAGCATGTTGAGGATCTGAGCAGCCGAAGCACTTAGGTAAGACAAAAGACTAATTAAATTGTGAAGCCTTCCTCTCAGCAGGAGAGTGGGAGTTGATTCTGTAGAAATGCACTTTTTTTTTTTTTTTCAAAAGGACTGTGCATCCATTTCCTTCCTGTCATGGTTCTGCAGCTGCTCATGAATTAGTGTTGCTCTTGCAGCAGTCGCACACAGAGACTGAAGAACATTTTGAAATATTAACAGCGACCCATTCTCAAGTCACTGGTCCATCAACAGAGCACCCAGATGTGTGCAGTAACAATTATATGCAGCCAAGTCTGGTGTTTTGCTGACTTATGGTTATAGAAGAGCCAGGACTTCACATACATTAAAAACAGTGATAGTTGTAAGGTGTTTTCAAGGTAGAATAGAACAGACTGTACTTGGCCATTTACTAGCTTCATGTCTAGCTTTGGGTTACTGAATATGTGATTTAGAGGTTTTTATTTGTATTTTTGTCCCTGAGCCCAGCAAGCATTAGAGCTGGATGGAGCTCTATGTAAAATACCAGATTATGAGTCTGGGGAGTCCATACTGTGGGTAAAGCGCCTCTGAACAAGCATGAGGACCTGGGTGGAAGTCACAAGGCTATGCCCAGAACAACCCTCAAAACAAGGCCCAGAGCAAAACTGCCACAGTGGTACTCACCTAGGACCCCAGTTCTGGGGAGGCGCTGGAGCCTGCTGGGCAGCCAGTCTAGACAATTGGTGAGCTCCAGGGTCAGTGAGAAACTCTGTCTTGGAAACATGGTGGCAGATGCCTGAGGAAGACGCCTGACATTGACCTCTGACCTATGCATATACGTGTACAAATGTACGTCAACACCTGAATACATGGGCACACCTATGTGCATCCAACATACCCACCCATGAAACAGCACACTCTAGTAGTTGCCTTGTAAAAGTTAGCTTCCCTTTTCTCCAAAGAACTGTGTGTCACAGATTAAGAGTGGCTGTGTCTCCAGTGCTGTTACCGAGGGAGCTGCACTAAGAGCAATGGTAATGACTGGCCACCCTTATAGTGCTGGATCTTGCCTCAGGCAGCAACAACAAGGTGATAGGGTGTGGCCCCCTAAGTAGACTGTTTTAGTTTTGTTTTGAGATAGGGTCTCACTATGTTTCCCTGGCTGGCCTGGAACTCAGGGATTAAAAGCATGCTCAGCCACACCCGACTTATGTCCTGACTTTATGAAAACAGCAGAGTCATGCGTTCCCCTCAAATTGGCTGGCTTTGGAGCCTGTTGCTTTGAATTTAAATGGCTTCTCCCCCCAGAATGGATGCAAGCTTCCTTAGTTGGCTGGCATTTTTTTTTTTTGTCACCATTTAAGGATCGCTTCTGTCTTGAACAGTGATAGCAGCCATAGTAGTAATATTAGCTGGCTGCAGAGCAGCGCTTTGCAGTGCACGGCACACTTTTATGTATCTTAGCACCTGTTAATAAGTTGGGAAGTAGAACTGTGGCTTCTGTCATGTTGACAGATGGAGCTGCAGAGGTAGTGGGGGTGTGGTAGGGTTTGCATCTCTGCTGTTTTCATATTCCATTAGAAACCCAAAGCAGGGCATTAATTTCCATTTGAGTTATCCATTTCCAAATATTTTAAATTGTTTTCTTTCCATGGAAATGAAAATATAACCATAACTGTCATCTTTAGAGAATATTTATGTCATAGCATCATGTTTCTCATCTGACAAACAAGTATCTCACACGATAGGGAAGGCAGAATCTGATCATTAAAAGTAGCTAGGCTTCCAAATTTTTAAAATCAATCTCTCTCTCTCTCTCTCTCTCTCTCTCTCTCTCTCTCTCTCTCTCTCCCTCTCTCTCTCTCTCTCTCTCTCTCTCTCTCTCGTGTGTGTGTGTGTGTGTGTATGTGTGTGTGTTGTGTGTTGTGTGTGTGTGTGAGAGAGAGAGAGAGGGAGGGGTCGGGGGAGTCGGGTCCTTGCCTTCCATGCTGTTTGAGACACTATTTATTCTTTGCTGTAGGAATATGGTAGCTGGTCTGTGATCTTGTAGGGATTCTCCTATCTCCACCCGCCATCTTGCCCTGGCAATGCAAGGACTGTAGATATATGTTACAATATGTAGCTTTAGGTCAATTCAGGTCTCTTGCTCGCACAGCAAGGACTTTTCCTACCAAGTCACCTACCTTGCCCTAGATTTTAATTTTTCCCAGAAGTCCTTGAGGCCACCATATATGTTATCCGTGATGTGGGTTCTGCGTCAGTCTACATAAATAGAGACACTGGGGAGGGCAAGCAGGGCAATCTGGGCTTAAGCCTGCATTGCTGATGTGTCCAGGGCCTCATCCTCTTGGCGGCAGCAGCACTTATGCCCATCTGTGTGACATGGCTGCACTGCTGGGTGTGAAAGTGCCCTGAGAGCCACTCACTTGGGGAATAGAGCTATCAGACACCCAGACAGAAGTGGAGAGATTGTGGGAACAGCAGGTTCACTTGTTTCTGCTGATGAAGTCAGACAAGCACACATCCACTGTGCTGTGCATCCCCCAGGGCTGCTTTCATGACAGTGGACACTATGTGGTCTGTGAAGTCCAAGAGCGATGCTGAGGGCTTCTTTGTAGAAAGCTGGGTGACCTTTTTAACAGACTACATTGTTGGGCTTCTCAAAGTAGAAGAAGTGGTAGCTCTAAATTTCTAGGAATATTCTGTTGAGAGAATAACAGCTGAAGAAAGTCATGGAAGATCTAGACAATCTCGGCGATGGATTTTGAGCACCTGTGTTGTTGGGCAATATTGTTTTCCCACCCTGTGAAAGCCTAACACCTAAGACTGATTGCTGATTGTAAAGGGAAAATGTAACTTGCTAAGGGAAAGATCTGGGAGCCCCTTCATTCACACAGCAAAGCCACCATCAGAGAAAGAGACAGCGATGCGAGATGCCTCTGAATGGGGTGCGAGGTTCTGAGAAGCCACCAACACACCACCTCAAAGGATTCCTGTCAAACACTTTTAATTTAATTTAATGATGAATTTAATCCAGATGCACATATGAATACCAATGATGCATGATTACGTTTAATGCTGGGAACCAACAAGCCTAAATCCCAAGCTATGGGAGAGTTGTGTGAGAGGAATCATAACCTTGCCTGCATTCAAGGTTGAACACAAAGAAAGCCAGGTAAGATATTATGAGCTGAGAGGAAATCTGAATGTGGTCTAGACATGGCATATTATCAGAGAAATAGTTGGTAATATATCTTGTTAATATAAGGAATATTGTGGTTAAATAGTGTGCATGGAAATTTTATGAGTTCCTTCCCAAGTCTGGGACAAACACATAGAAACCTCCCATATACATAGGAGCTGGAGAGATGGCTCAGTGTTTTACAGCACCTACTGCTTTTATAGAGGATCCAAGTTTAGTTCCCAGGACTGTACTCACGTCCGGTAGCACACAACCACACGTAACTGCAGTTCCAGGGCATCCAGTGCCCTCTTCTGGCCTCTGTAGGCACTGCACTCATATGTACACACACACACACACACACACACACACACACACACACACAATTGAAACAAAATCTTAAAAGCCCTGTGCAAAACATTAACATGTCAGATATAAGTGCAGGCATAGAATTTACCATATTGCATAGTTCCCAAACACATAAACAACTATTAATGACGGGATGGAGAACCCACAGGGCTGGCATTTCATAGGAGGAAGGACAGAGCTTCTTGGGCTCTGGCCAGCAGTGCTGGGCGGTTTTCCTGCCGGGTTCTCTGCCCAGCTTCTCAGGTGAAAGAATAAGACATAAGGCACCCTCTTTCCATGATTTTCCTCCTCCTGAAGATGTTTCTTCTCTCCTAATGGTGATTCATCTTCCCTTCTGGGAATCCACCCAAGCAATATTTTTCCCTTGTACAATTTCACCTTCCCAGTTGGCATCCATCATCCCTGCCTGTCAAAATCTTTACAGTTTTGATTGGCTCATTCGGTGTGCAGTTACCATTCTCAGGCGTGTGGCATTGGAATGGTTGATGAGCCCACTCTCTATGTCTTTATCTAGATGGGTAATAAAGAAATCGACTAGCAACCCTTTGCTGCTCCCTAGCAGGTAAAGGCAGAGCCTCAAAGTCTTCCCCTGCTTTCCCCCATCATTCCCATCTCAAAGTGGGTCTGTCTGCTCATCAGCCCTGCTCACCAGCCAGCGGCACATAACACCTGTCAACTGTGGCCCTGGAATCCCTTGGGCATCAAGTACTAAACATGTCATCTGTCTGGGGATGTCTTTAGCTGTTGCTGCTGTGGCCTGTCCAGAGTGGGCTCTCAGAGGTTCCCCCAGGTGACGAGAAAGGGGCCGGTCATCTTCTCTCCAGAGAGTGAAAGTGTGCTCATGCATACTCAACTTGACAATTCGAGGATGCCTTGCCCTGGAGAGCAAACAGACAGAAGCCTAAGATGATTCTCTGCCCAGTGAAAAAGTATATGCTCGTGCATGTGGGGGTCAGAGGTTAACATCAAGTGTCTTTCTTTTTGTGAGCTCCACTGTATCTTCCAAGACAGGTGGACCTTGCCTATTTGGCTAATCTAGCAGGCCATTGTCCCCCGTCTCTACATTTTGAATGTTGGATTTACAGATATGCCAGCATATCTATCCAGCTTTTAAATGGGTTCTGGGGATCCAAACTTTGTCAAGTACTTTATCCACCAAGCCATTTCCCTAGTCCTTGGGATAAATTATTTTAAAACATTATTATGTATATGCATATATATGCCATTCATATTGAAAGTGTGGAGTTATAACCCATAGTGACACCATGGGAGACAGTGTGGGAGCAAAGGTAATGAGCATAGTGCATTAGGTAAGTCTAGCTTCGTTAGTGCTTGCCTTGGTCTCCTGGTCTGTCCACCCCCACGCCCAGCACCCATCTCACAGGTGCCTTGTGATGATAAAGTGGGTTAAATACACGTAAAATAATGATGGAAACACCTGGATTAAATACACGTAGAATAATGATGGAAACACCTGGATTAAATACACGTAGAATAATGATGGAAACACCTGGCAGTGAGTCAGTGCTCTGTGTAGAGGAACCCAAAGTAACAGTATTATGATTCATATTAAACTTGTTATTATTATTACCACCACGATGGATTCTTTTGTGTAGTTCAGTTCCTACATGAGTGTGTTCTCGAGGGTATGCCTATAATTAGGATGCAAGCAAAATGACTCTCCTGGGCAGCTCAAACAAAGTCCACAAAACAACAGGACTGGCTATGAGTGGAAGGTCTTTGTTCAGAGCATACTTGGGCTTTGTTTTATGGTTTGGGTGCTAGGGACCAAATCTGGAGCCTTGCACAAGCTAGGGAGATGTGCTTCTGAGCTGCACTGTCAGCCAATTAACAGGTTTTGATCTATTTTGGGATCATAGGAAAGTGAAAGCATGAGAAAGCAGAGGAGCTGGGTGGGGCTGGGATTTATGGACAGCTTTATGATCACAGGTGGAAGTTAACACAGGGCCCATAACTTGGGAAAACTCAATTCCTGAGCCCAATAACTATGATCGATCATTCATCTAAGCCCTCTGCGTTGCACTCAATTGCTGTGTGTTAGCCATTGTTCTGGACCAAGAAAAGTCAAGAGTGGATGTAAATGTCAAGATCCTAGCCCAAGGAGGTTTTATTGTATGCCAGAGAGTGATATGGAGAGGAAGTCAATACATCTAAAGAATTATATTCTTTAGTAGTAGAGAGAAAACGTGATGAAATGTGTAGTAGAGAAAGCATGTGATGAAATAGAGAAACCCCCCCCCCCCACACACACATCATCATGGGTAAGCGATGGGGAAATGACTCCCTCGATAGAGTGCTTGCCCTGCAAGCATGAGAACCTGGCATAGCCTTTTACATGTGAAGACCTGGGATAGCCTTTTACACACATGCTGATTTCCTGGGTGAAGAACTCGTTGCTGCCTGAAGGCAGAGCACTGAATTTTATTGTGCTAAACTCTATCAGACTATTAGTTATGTATTAGTTCACTAGTCATGTATTAGTTACTTTTCTTGTAGCTATGATGAAATACTTGGTGACAACAAAGGAAGAAGGGAGGGAAGGATTTATTTCAGCTCCTCCTTTGAGGGTGCAGTTCACCATGGCAGAGAAGGCATGGGGGCAGAGGTTGAGGAGCAGCCAGCTGGTGGACATTAACCACCGTGGTTGGAGTGTTAAGCCATGTATCCCTGAGTGAGAGGCAGCCGAGCTTCATGTTGGTCATACATCTCTGGTCATAGCAATAGTCCTGTCACCTGCATTCATTAGCAAAGCTGTCGCAGAACCCTCCCTCAGTCTACAGAATCAAAGATTCTGAGAAGGACCTCTTGTATTTATTTTTACTTGTTAAATTTGCATTTATACATTAACTTAACAAGCACAGTGTGTCTCCTCCCACTTTGAAGAAATGTTCCCGCTCATTCTGTTGGTGAGTGGGATAGTTACTCCCTCTCTCTCTCGTGTGTGGGATGCCTCCACAGCATTCTTTGTAAAGCCCCTTGGTGGGAGAACATGCTGAATCTGTAAAGGGGCTATTATTTACTCTTTTAATATTCCTGAGCAGTGGCACTCACACTGCTCTGTGTTGCTGAAATAAAGGCGTCAGATTGAAGTCCCACAGAGCCCTGTGGTCTCTCCGCACAGGTGGTCCTTGCTGTTTTCAGTCTCACTGTCTTCTTCTGCACCCCTCAAATAAGAATAACATGTTAACATCGTGTACTGCTTTCTGCTTAGAATTCCTTCAGCCTATGGTGTCAGAAATGAAGGGAGGAAGGGGTTTCACCTGAAGAAAATGATATCCAGATCCTGTGTCAGTTCCCCAAAGCCTGGGGAAAAGAAGAGCCTGAGTCTGGCAGCCCCAGCATATTATGACAGCTCTCTCTCTCTCTCTCTCTCTCTCTCTCTCTCTCTCTCTCTCTCTCTCTCTCTCTCTCTCTCTCTCCTTCCCTCACTCTCTCTCTGTCTGCCTTTTTTCATTCTCCCTTCCTCCCTTTCTGTCTTTCTCTTCTTCCCTCCTTCCCTCTCTCCTTCCTTCCTTCCTTCCTTCCTTTCTTTTTTTTTCAATACAGGGTTCTCTGTGTGGCCCTGGCTGTCATGAAACTCACTCTGTAGACCAGGCTGGCCTTGAGTTTAGAGATCCTCCTACCTGTGCTGCCAGAGTACTAGGATTAAAGGCTTGCACCACTACCATCTGGCTCTGACATTTATCTTTCTGTAGCTGGAATGCTGAGCTGGGCACTGATGGCTCCACTTAAAGAAGGGTGCAGGGACTAAGGAGATAACTCAGTAAAATGCTTGCCTTGCAAGCATGAAGACCTGAGTGTGATCTCCATCACCTGGTGGAGGATAACTGAACCTGGTGGGGTATCCCCAAACTCTCAGTGCTAGGGAGAAGATACATGAGGACCCAATAGGCTTGCTGGCCAACAAGTCTAGCCAGATAAGTGAGCACCCGGCTGAGCAAGAGACACTGTTTCAAAACCAAGGTGCGTGTGAATATGTGTGGAGGCCAGAGGCTGACGTTGTGTGTCATTCCTCATGTGATATAAGTGAGATGGTTTCTCAAACTCCCACAAGCCATCAGAGCTATGATTGGCACTTTGTACCATCTTTAATCCTCACAGTACTTCCCTGCTGCTGAAGGTGACACTGATGTATTCAGTGGCTGCATCCTGCTTCCAAAGCAAGGGGATGGTCTGAGCTCTAAATCCAAGGCTCCTTGAGTCCAAGCTCCACACTCCAAGTGGTCTTAGGACATTGATGGCATTGTCTGAGTCAATAAAAATGTCCTGGCACCACTTAAAATGGCACTTCAAAACCTGTACCTCTGCTTGACTTTCTGGTGAATGGTATCAGTGGTTTGGCCTGGGTAATGCATATGATCTATCGATTTGTGAGCACTGAGGAAACTTCAGAACATAGAGGCAGTGATGGGCTTCATAAATGGCATATGTGGGTGCCCTCTACCCAAAGACCCTAAGTTTAAACCTTATGCAAGGTTCTGGAGGCCAACTTATGGTGCAGCAGCTAGATAGCAAGTCATGAAGTTTCTAGAAAATCCCAAGATACAGAGGACAGAGTAGAGCACTCCAGGTAATTCAGGGCAGCAAATATTTCCCAATTGGTCCTGTCTTATGATTATTTTTAAACATTTAGAAGCCTAAATATGTTATGCATCTGATTATCAGCTGAGACCCAGCTTTGTAAGAGAGCTTGAGGTAGACTAGAGGTTCTAGGGGACTTCCTAACCAGCCAGGTGATGGGTGGCATGTGGGCTCCTGTTGCAACAATCTTATTTGTTGCTAGTGGAAGTAGTGGAAGAACAAGAAAACAGTAGCTCTGTGTAGGGAGGTCTTTATCTGCCTTAGCTGTTTTTTTTTTTTTTTTTTTTTTTTTGCTTAAGAGCAAAAGTCCTTGCTGTGGAGACATCTCAGTCAGCAAAGGGCTTGCTGCGTAGGCATGAAGAACTGAGTTTGGATCCATATCATCCACTTTATAAACAAAGGAACATCATACTCAGAACTGGCTGTCTGTAATTCCAGCTTGGGGAGATGGAGACAAGAGCATCTGTGGGGCTTGCTAGCTAGTCTAGCTGCATCTGTGAATTCCAGGTTCAGTGAGAGACCCCATCTTAGTAAATAAGGTAGACAATGATTGAAGAAGACACTCAGTATTGCCCTCAGATCTTCACACAAATATCCATACTTGTACACAATTTTCACACAAATATTCATACACACCTGTACACAATTTTTAAAGAAACATATTTTACTTTAAACTTTATTGTAAAAAAATATTATGAATCTTAAAAATCATGGTGTTTTTCTTTGTTTTTTGTTTTGTTTTGTTTTAAGCCAATATCAAGTGTTCCTTGGCTTCTTTGGCATTGTTTTCTTTCTAACACTGACATGGAGATATCTATCATTATCCTGCAGCACTGTTTAAAAAAAGATAAATAAATTCTCTCAGCATGTTCTAAATTTTAAATATGAAAAGAATTCTGTGTTTTTGGGATTTTTCTTCTTCTTCTCATAGTTTGAGGATAAACCGGCATGTGTCCCTATTGTCCTTCCCCTGAGCAACTGTTGCCTGGATTCTTGATGTGCACAAATGGTTCTGAGAAACACATTGATTTTTTGTTTGAACTCAGTGGTGCCCTCATATCCAGGCATCACTGATATTAACATAAATCCCGGTTACCTTAAAATACACGAGGTCCTGGACTGGTGTGATTTCGTTCCCAGATTTGGTCCAACCTTCATTCCTGATCCTGAGAGAACCCTGGGGAGCTGGGTGATGGGTCCATCCTAAGCTGTTTCCTTCCTTCACAGGCCCAGGTGTGCCGGGAGGGGAGGGGTTTGTGGAGCTCTGAGACGTGTACATGGGCCGAGTGTGTGGGGTATGAAGGAATTACAGTCATCCACTTTCCTACCCTCTGTAGTTCTCACTGGCAAATTCAACAACATTTATAAACACAATGGCAACACACTGATTCTTTTTCAGGGATCTCTGCTTTTCTCATTTGGCAAAATGTACATTTTTCACAGCTGCCATGCTAAACTTCAGGAATGAACCATTGGCCAAACCAGGATTTTCCATTAATCTAAAAGATGACAGTGTAATGTGAAACTTGGTATGTTATAGTGATTTCTTCATGGACCCTGACTCTGACTCTGACCCCTAACTTCTAGACTTCATAGTCTCTCCAGCCCAATAGGAACCTGAAATTTCTTCTGTGTGCGTGTGCATGCATACCACAGTGCACACACTGCAGTCAAAGGACTCTGTCCACTATGTGGCTCCCATGGCTTGCTGTTAAGTATCCTTAGCCCTTTCCCTCTTGCCAGCCCCAGCACTGATCCTCACTGGCCTTGTGTGCTCCTGTTCCTCAGGGGACCCAACATCCAACGGAACCAAGTTGTCCATGAAAAGTAAAAAGAGAGCCCTAGACCACAAGCTTAGCTGATAGGTGTCATCAGACAGCCAGACATCTGGTAGCCAGTTCAGTAGTAGCAGGGTTCCTGGGTTTCCTTGGGCATCAAACCAGATGCAGCCGGGTCCAAAGGTACCTCATTCACTGACTCTTGTACACAGAAGCTCTGCTAACTCATCCCACCCTATTTAAAGGAAATTTTCCAGCTGCCAAAATGGCTCAGCA
>NC_048597.1:224820451-224855665 GCF_003668045.3 Cricetulus griseus | reverse complement strand
AGAGAGAAGAGAGAGAGAGAGAGAGAGAGAGAGAGGGAGAGAGAGGGACAGAGAGAGAGAGATAGAGACAGAGACAGAGACAGAGACAGAGAGAGATCTTAAGTTGAGATATCTGTTGTCTTACTGTGCATGGTCCAAGGAAAGTGGTGACAGGATGTCTGGACATAGGGCACCACAGGAAGGGTCCAGAGCCAGCAGTTCTGTGCAGCTGCTGGTCATGGCCATGGTGGCTGATCAGATACACTTTACCATTTGGTCAGGAGGAAGAAGAGGTAGCATCTTAAGACTGGGGAATGATGGAAGCAGCTTGAGCTTAGGATGCCAACTGACAAAAGAAGGAATTCAGAGGTCCTCCAAATGAGGCATTGCCTCTATCCACAGTGAGGAAGAGAAAGTGGTGGGATGGGACACCCATGCCCAGAGGAGCTCAAAGGTGATGTCAGGCAAGATTCCACAAGCGATTCAGAGTTGGACACACAGGGAGCCAATGGCTTCTCTGGGAAGCTTTGTTTTGTGGGATCCTTCATAACAGCTGCTGATGACCACTGTAAAGGGAATTCTGTATGGTTTTTTGTTTTTGGCAGTGAGGTAATGTTAGGCTTGCATTAGAAACAACCATGGACTTGTTTGTAAAGGTTTGTAAAGGAAGAAATCAGAACTGCTGCTTAATATTTATGAAAACATAATTAAATGAACAGAAGAAGCTGGGTATTTTTTCCCTTGGATGCATCAGACATTGGGTTTTCAAGACCAGCCATCTTTTATGTAAATCTCCTCATCTCTTGCTACAGAGGTTTTTCTTTTTGTATGCATGTGCATGGCTATGTATGGTGCCTGTGCACATGGGAACATGTGCCCCAAAGTGTCACTGGTGGGTGTCTTCATCATTGTTCAGGAATGAGCTCTGTACAGACACATTTGAAAGCAGCAACACTTCTGGTGTTCACTTGATTGATTATGGGTATTTAATCCTCATACAAGTAAACCTAAAAGTAGAAGAAAAAAATCCTTGAAAATATGATGTACATGGCTAGAGAAATAGCTCAGCAGCCAGGGAGCTATGTTGCTTTTGTTCCTAGCATAACACCTGGGAATTGAGAAATGGAACTCTAACTCCAGGAATGTGACTCCTCTTCTGGCCTCTACCCACCTGCACACACACACACACACACACACACACACACACACACACACACCTAAAATCATTAATGTATTATTCAAATATAAGTTCTCATGGAGCGCTTTGCCTATTTTCTGAGAATTAATTGAACAAAGGCACTTGTGTCAATCTCCCCCTTGTCATAATCCCTACCAAGTTCTGCTTTCATATCTGTAGATTCATCTCTGAGATTTCAAGTCGCCAGCTGAGTCACCTTCTGATTCATTGTTTGTTTGAAGGGAGGTTTGTAAGCTCAGCTCCTTCATCCCAGCCCTTGGCTCTTTCACACAACCATAAGCACAAAGACATGGGAGTCAGAGCACCGACTTTGGTTTCTGCCTCTGCCTCTTACCAGCTTGATCTCTATTGGGCGTGTCTCATACTCAGCACAGTGCTGGCTATGGTTGCTTTCCTATACACATTAGCTGCTATTGTTTGTGGATGTTTTGTTTCTCCCTCAGAGTTCACCATATTCACCCACTGCATGGTTGGTGACTTTGAATAGGCTCTGTTCTCTTTTTTCACATCCACAGTGGCCAGCTGTAACTGTCAGCTAGACACACCTCCAGTCACCTGAGAGGAAAGTCTCAGGGAGCACTTGTCTGAATTAGTCGGCTTTAGGCATGCCTCTGGGGGATTTTTCTCTCAGTTGGATTGAGTGAGGTGGGAAGACTCAGCCCACCATTCCTTGGGTCTGCATCCTAGACTGCCTAAGAGCAGGGGAAGTGAGCAGAGCACTGAGCAGCCTGGGCTCTCTCTGCTCTCCTCTGTGGGTGCTGCTTCAGCTTCCTGCCTGGGCTTTCCTGTAGGGATGGACCGCAGCCTGAGGTTGTGACCCAAATGTGCCCTTTCTCCCCTGAGTTGCTTATATCATGGCGTTTTGTTACAGCTACAGAAATGAAACTAGGGTAACAACCATAGCTTTACTGTCCTTACAGTTTAAGGTTCACTGTGGTTAGCAGCAGCCTTTTCTCCACAGTCCTCTCATTCCAGTGTTGCTCCTTTGAGGGGACAGAGGTTTTGTGTCATGTGGATTCCTACTTCTCTATCTGTCGAACAATGGGAAGATGGGGAAATCACATATTTATTCTCTTGTTACCCAGCGATGTAAAGGAGAGGTGCTATGCTGCTTTCTTAAACTTAAGCCTTTATCAGTGCGGTATCTGCCCAGGGTGGTGTGAGGAGCAGGTGGTCAGGCTGCTTCTGGCTTACTAGAATGATTGCTGTGATCTGTTGGTGATTATCAAGTCCTTTGTAAGGCTTTGTTCTATTGGACTTTCACAACACAGAGCACTGTGATCCCAGATCAATGCCGGATTTTTCCTACACATCAGTCAAGTGATTTGGCAATAGATTTATCAGCAGACACCAGATGAGTGTCCTTCAGTTCAATTTTGAACCGTGACCACTAGAAGATGTTGACATCATCAGATGGGATGGATGGAGGGCTCGGTCCTGCAGGACTGTCTCCATTTGGGATGACAGGTGCAAGTGTCCAGTCCAGCTGTTACCTCTGCTTCCAGCCAGCCAACTGAAAATCAGCACTATCTCAACTCTGCCCTTGGGTTTGGTTGACTTGCTAAAGTGGCTCACAGAACTTAGGGAAAAGGGTTCGCCAGTATATCATGAACATGTTACAAAGAATACAGACAGCCACAGAGTAGGTGAGCAGTGTGAGAAGTGTGCCGGAGAAGAAGCCCGGACATCCTGGCCCTGCCTGGGCCTGCCCTTCTCTCTGAGCAGGCTCTTCCACATGCTCAGCTCTTCAGAGACTCTCTGTGTTGTTCCATTCGGACTTGTGGCAGCTGTGTTACAAAGACACAATTGACTAAATCTTTGCCATTGACAATTGACTTAACTTTCAATTCCTTCTTCCTCCCCAAAGATTGGGCAATGGTGCTGGAAGTCCCTTCCTTCCTACCATGCTTTGGTCTTTCCAAGAGCATCCCTCACCTTAAGCTTCTAGGGACTTCCAGCCACCAATCCTCCCCTTAACTTTGCAAGAGGCACTCATCACCTTGAAGATTCCCAGACTTTTCGGGGCCTTGTGGAGTTACCCAACGTCTAGCTCCCTCTCTCCCTATTCCCTGCTCATTCTCAATATGCAGATTTCTTAAACTATCTCATGACATCTGTTTTTGAAGTGGGGGAGGAGCCTTAATCCCAAGCGTACAACTTTGCCTTTCTTTGGATGATGGATGCTGGAATACTTTGGATTTTGCCCTACTTAGTCTTCCTGGTTAAACTTCTGTCCAAATGCTTCCATCTAAACTTTCCCTTTAACAATAATTAAGGCACGTGCCTGGAATTGTTTTTCAGATCACCTGAATCACTTCACCTATGACTTTATCTCTTGAAAATGAGTTGAGTTACTCTACTGGGTGCTTGGAAGTTTTGTTTGTTTGTTTGTTTTCTGTTTTCCATAAGTTTGGGCTTATCTATTGTTGAAAACAATGTTTGCACAACCATTTGTTTAGCACAGCCTCCAGGGAGCCTTCTTTCTCTGTCATCCTTACCTGTCTCAGATTACATAAGCTCCCAGGAGGCAAATACTGTCTCTTCAAAATGCATTGTGCAGTCTATCCACAAATGAGCAATTAATTCACTGACACTGGGGCAATGCACAAAGAACCGATGGTATCTTAAGTGATTTAAATAATGTCTTTAATGTAGCACTTTTCTTCAGTTTCCCCACTAATAAAAACTGTCATATGAAAGGAGATAATACACGGAGTACACCGAGTTTCTCTGCACTAAAGTCTTGGTTAAATTGAAATTACTAGATTAGTCTTACATATTTCTGTATACATCTACATGCTGCCATTGTCAGAGGCTTCTAGAAGGGTCTTTAAGTGGCTCTTAGGAGGTTAAAGGGCTCAGAAGCAACTGTAGCATCAACAGTGGAGGCAAAGGACCCATGCTGGACCTGGGTCAGGGATTGACAAACATTTTGTGGAAAGGGTCAAATGGTAAAACTGTTCCAGTTCTAATGTCTGCCACAGATATTCAGTCTACTCTTACAGTGTGGAGGCAGCGGTAGACCATATGTGAGCAAATCATATCTGTGTCTTAATAAAACTTTATTTACAAAAGAGTCACAGATATAGCATGTGGGCTGTAGCTTTCCAGCACCTGATCTAAAGGATTAGACTATATTCACTGACTTCTCTTGAGCTGATTCTTAAATACATTGCAAAAACAAACAAACAAACAAAATCCAAGGTCAGGTGAAACACAAGTTCAATGTAAAAATTAGGGCGTACGGATAAGGGTAAGGTGTATGCAAGTACACGCCATGTGTGTCTGTAACGCCAGCTCTGGTGATGGTGGGGGTCACTGGAGCTTGCTGGCTGCCAGCCTAGCTCCAGGTTCAGTGAGAGATCCCGACTCACAGGGTTACAGGTGAGAGAGAGGGGGAGCCGTTCATCCTCTTCTGACCCCAGTGCACCTCACAGCACATGAGCCTGCATACACACTGTACCCATCACACTCACACACACACTCAGTACTTACATACACTCACACTCACACACTCACACACTCACACACACACTCACACACTCACACACACATACACACACACTCACACACACACACTCACCCACACAATCACACTCACTCACACACAAATCACACTCACACACTCACACTCACTTACCTTACCCCATCACACACACATTCACACAAACACACACACACTCACATTCTCACACACTCACTCATACACTCTCACACACTCATTCATACACACACTCACATGCTCACTCACACACTCACTTGCACACACTCTCATATTTGTGTTCACACTAACTCATACTCCGCCTTATTCTCTTGAGACAGGGCCTGCCACTGAAGCTGGCAGCCAGTAGGCTCCAGTGATTCACCTGTCTTGGGTCCCTGCCCCTGATGGGGTTTTAAGTGTGTATGTGAGCACACCTGCCTTTCACATGGGTGCTGGGGATTGAAATTCAGGCCCTCAAGCTTGTAAGACAAGTGTTTTCCCACTGAGCCATCTCTCATCCCAGGAGAGAAGATATTTAAATAAAATGTCACATGGTCATCATGTGGGGAGGTGACATCAGGATTAGGATTATATAGAATGTGGGGTACTGATTGTCTCCAGGCTTCCTCTGAGAATTCAGCACACTAGTGCCAAGGCTTACCTTAAATACACCTGGTGCTTCCTGTTGCTGGTGTGCACGGTTCGTTTGAAGGCATTCGCATGGTCACCCTGCCCTTCAGCCTTGGGTAAATTAATTGCTCTTCTGAGTTCAAAGGGATTTCTTTCTTTCTTTTTCTTAAGATACAACAAACATCAACAAAACTCTACCACCAAATCTCAGAAGTCAGACAAAGTCCCTATGGCTATGAGCCACAAACAGCCCTGTAGCATTCAGCCTGGTGGCTGTGCTCTGCCTGGAGCAGCAGAGTGCCGTGTTCTCCACGGAGGTGCAGTCAGTATTAATTTTATTGGGCATAATGGGATGCCCAACATGCAGTCGCAGGGTTGCCAATGGCAACACCATAGTTCATCCAGGTATCAAAGTTGACTGAATGTGAGGGTTTGGTGCCTGTGGATCCTGGAAAACTGGGAGCCTGCTGCTCTCTGAGAGGTCAGAGGATCCAGACCAGTGCTCCCAGTCACACGTGCTCCCTCCTCCACTGTAGGCCTGGCAGGTCCCTTTGGGATGCTTTCACCATGCTGTTCTTACCGAGCTGGAGTCCCTTGAGTGTGGCATGAAAGCAGATTTAGTTCTCTCTGTGCCAAGCATACAGGCTGAGCTTATGAGATGGGGCAGTGCCTTTTAGGATTCCCTGAAAAGTTCTTTCCAAAAGAGCTATTCAAGAGTTTATTTGCAGCAGGGTCTTCAGCTGCCAAATTGATAGGAACCCAGTGAATGGGGTGTGTTAGTCCTTAAGTTGATGGTTCAATTCTGGCTCAAAAGACTTCATTTACTCATTGGGGGCAGAGACAATAGCTCTGTTGGTGGAGTGCTTGTCTTGCGTGTACAAGGCCCTGGATTTGATTCCTTGGATGATGTGTATCATATATATGGGAGTGGTGGAGCAAGTTTAAAGCTAGCCAAGGCTATATGAGAGTGTGACACAACACACACTTCTCTGGTGTTTATTTAGTTTGCTGTAATCTGTGCATTGGTGCTTTATAATGAGTGGTAAACTTGCAGAGTCGCAAGCCATCACGAAAACTCCAGAGAATTTAACAGAGAAAATGCAGGTGACTTAGGGCTTTTTAGGAAAGGGACTTTGGCCAAACTTTCAGGCCAGGTAAGGATTTCTGGAATAAGTGATGCTCAGACGTGATACAGGAAAGAGTCAGGTAGTAATGGGACATAGCATAGTCAGGATATAGTCAGGATATAGCATAGCATAATCAGGACATAGCATAGTCAGCAATAAAAATTGCTAATATATTGCATTCTGTTTTGACCCAAATATTACGGGATTCTGGCCTGGGTTCCATCGCCACTTCAGAGCCCCCAAATAACACACAGAGACTCATTAGTTAATGTCTAAGGCTTCTTATTGTCTAGCTCTGTCTTAAGTATTAACCCATAAGTACTAAAATATGTTTTTTTACAAGGTCTTATCTTACCGAGAACACCAGACTCATGTGTCCTGTCCTCCCAGGATCAAACAGTGACTCCCTACTACATTTCCCAGAATCCTTCTTCTCTCTTAGTCCCGCCCATGTTGCTTCCCTATTGGCCAACAGTATTTTATTCATTAACCATTAAGAGAGATAGATACACAGAAGGACTTCCCCCATCATGGGTAGTGTTACCAGCATTTTTTGGGTGACTCTCCTAAGGTAAAGTGGGTTTAAAGTCTCACAGGAGAATGGCAAATCTTGAATTGGGTTAGGAAAAGACTCTGAGGCTATGGTGTTCCACACAGCGGCCATTTACATAGGAAGAAGACCTGCAGACACATATGTCCTCTTGTGGCTGGTGGTTAGTGTGTTTTTTGAGTTCAGGTTCAGCCTCAGTTTCCCCTGAAAGACCCCCGCCCTTAGCTTTCTCTTTTAAGTTTTCCCGCATGCAGCTGGCGAATACATCCTCCCCTGCACCCCCTGACCCTTGATCCCCACAGCTGCCGGCACTTCCCCGCCGCCACGCAAGGCCGGCCCCGGCCCCCGCCGGACCGCTCCGTCCCAAGGTCAGCCATCTGGACCGGCAAAAGATAAAGGCCATTTCGCCTGACTATTACGGTGCCTTTTTCCCCTATAAAAGGACTCCCCTTCCGGGGCTCAGGGCTTAGCCTAACAAAAAGCTAAGTCCCCGGGTGCCCGGCGCCATCAATAAATCCTCTTGTTCTTGCATCCAGAGTTCGTGGTTTCGCTGATTCCTGGGTGCGGGTCTCTTCGAGGTCTTTCACCCCCCTGCAGGCAGAAAGTTCTGTAGACCCTGGGTTGTCTAAAAATATTTAAAGGCACACTGCTAGATCTGCGTTTGTCTGGACTCCAGCCTCTGAGATTGTGGGTTCCCACCCTGTATGGGGCAACCTGACTGACTTCGGGAGGTAGCAAGGAAAATCAGTACCAGCAACTTTTCAGAATTCTCAAAACCCAAATATTCATCAGACTCAAGTGTATTATGAAACTGGCATGTTTCTGACAGTGCCTACCTGGGCTGTAGGAGTCATGTCCATGGCAGCCTCACTTCGGAACTCACAAGTGCGGCCAGCACTGTGCGTGCTATGAAGTCAACTTTGTAGGACCCTGTAGGGAGAGATCTGTACACTCCTTGGTGCTGACCACGCCCATTTGGGCGTGGCCACAGGTGCATACTGGCATGTGGAATAAAGATTTGAGGAAAGGGGACTCGTCCTCTTTTCAGATTCTGGTCGGGGCTTGGAGTGCTGCTGAGACTGGATTCACGAGTGCTATTTGGTTATCAGTTTCTTATGTAAATGAGCTCCCTTTAATAAATAACCAACTATATCCTTATCCTCCGTTCATTTTCCACGACAGGCCTCTCTCTGATTGCTCGGGGGTTAGGGTTGTCTTGATCTCATGCAAGTGTTGTGCTGGCACTGCTGCATTGCCACACCCAGCAAGTACTGTTTAGGTGGTGGTTTAAACTCCATAATGTGGGTGCCGGGAACTGAACCTGGGTCCTTGGTAAGAGCATCAAGAGTCCATGACTGCTGAGCCATCTCTCCAGCTGTCTACATCACACTTGCACATCCGATCATGCTCCATGTTTTTCTGTGCAGAAGTTGCAGAAGGGCTATGGCTTGCATTGAGCAGCTAAGGGAGCAGGGTTCCGGGACTTGCTGTCTGTGCTATGATCTGAACTTGATTCTGATGTCTGGGTGCATTTCTGGTTGACCAGAAAAGGAAGGCAGCCTCTTTTCCTTATGGCAAGCGAATCTGAAATCACAAGCCCCCTCGTGGTTTAGGGAGTTTACTCTCCACAGTTCCTATTAATGAGGTTTTACTGCTCTGAAAGAAGTGGAGAGGGTCCAGGAGGGACAGCTGTGAACTCGTTTAAATACATATGCATTTCCTTTGTCCCAGGACTGTAACACTAGGAGACAAACTGATAGTTGTGGTTTAACTACCTGATAGGGATTAAGTAAGCACTGGCCAACTATAAGCACCTAAGCAGGGTCTTCGTGTGCCTATCACTGGAGACCACAGTGAGTGTCACCATACTGTTAAGAATACAAAACTGAAATGGCTTCGTCACTCATGGTCTCAGTAAAAACTCATGGGCCATAGATGATGGCAAACACGCACAGAGTGATCTGCTTTTTCTAGACTTGTGAGAAGACAAGGACAGCATCATCTGCTCAGCCTGCCTCTGCCCCTGGCTGTGGCCTTTGACCCCTGGCTGTGTCTCTGGTCCAGGAGTATGTTTTCTGGTCAGTGTCTGGTGAGGGTCTATCTCTGAGGCCTGTGGTCCATGGCTGCTGCCCTTGGTCTATGGCTGCCACCTCAATGATAAGGTATCTGGCCTGATTAATGGTCTGCTGGAGGTATCAATGCCTGTTGTCCTGGTGCTGTAATTAAAGGAGTAGGTTGGAGCCAAGCTTCTTGTGTGAGTTTGGGATTGAAAGACAGTGAAAAGGCAGTTGATTGGCCCCACACTTCCACATCTTTCAATCTGACCATAAATCAATTGAGAATGATTTTCCCACTGTAATTTTTCACTGGCTTTGAACCTGGGTAATGAGCATCCCCGTCCCAGAGTGAAGCTGATCCTCCAAGATCCAGTTAGAAAGAAGATGAAGATTTATGAAGGGGCTGAGAAACAAACCTCTTACATTTCCTCTTATCCTCTGCTTGTCGTTCCCCTTCCCTTCCCAGACTTCAATCCTGTTGAGTCTCAACGTTCCTGTGTGGCAGATAGTCTTTGGGAGACGGAGAAGCCCCAGTGTGCCTTGACCTACTTTCCAGTGTCTGTAGACCCCGAGTAAGAGGATGTTATCATATGAAGAGGCAGATGAGAACATTCTGGAAGCAGGATACATTGGTCTGATTGGCACCAATTATTCCTGGTATTTGTGGAGTCTACTGACTTCACATAAGAGAACACAAAGTATCAAGCAGTTCCTGGTGCCACTACCCCCCAATCACTGCCATGGGTTCTCTGGGGACTGAGAACCCTGGGTAGACAGATAGGCTTAAGGAGGCGGCACCCTGGCAGATTTCCTGGCCCTGACCAGGACTGAGGTTTATGCCAATGTGTGCACTGGGATACAGCTGTGCCTGATGAAAACCTAACTCACAAGCTGTGCAAAAACAGGTTTCTGAAAATTGAAAATATGTATATAATTTTAAAACAGTTTTTTCTTAGGAATAAACTCGCAGTAAAGGGCTTGTTAAAATAGAATTTTTACAGACATTCAAATGAAGCAAACATGTTTAGCTTTATATGGTCACCAGGCTTCAGGACATAGCACCCAAAGATGCGGTGTAGTTTTAAAGAAATGCCCAAAGGGAGTGGCACTATTAGGAGGTGTGGCTTTGCTGGAGTAGGTGTGGCCTTGTAGGACGAAGTGTGTCACTGTGGGGGCGGGCTTTGAGATCTCATATATGCTGAAGATACCTCCCAGTTTCTTAGACACTTCCTCTGGCCTGCAGGTTAAGATGTAGGACAATTGTCTACTTCTCCAGCATCACTTCTGCCTGCACGCCACCATGCCACACCATGATGATAATGGACTAAATCTCTAAAAATGTGAGCCACACCAATTAAATGCCTTCCCTTTATAAGCGCTGTGGCCCTGGTGTCTCTTCACAGCAAGAGGAACCCTGACCAAGACAGATGCCCACCAGGCTTTCTATTTTATGCATCGTTTTTTGTTTGTTTCATTTTTTGTAAGAAACAAGTCACACTCTATAGCTCAGCTCCAGCCTGGCCTGGAAATAACTCTATAGCCTCAAATTCAGGCAATTCTCCTGCCTCAGTCTCCCAAATGCTGATATTATAGGCATGAGCCTCCATGTCAAGGCTAGGCCCCTATAAGATACTCAGTTTTGGTAGTTTTATGAGTGTGGGGAGCCCTATACATTGGAACAAGTTATTGATCCTATAATCTATTTAATGTGAGGGTCAGATAGTAAGCGTTCTGTATCCCAACATTATGGATGTTTGGAGTGAAGGACTTCCTGCTGCATTAGTGACTGTCTTCTAG
This sequence comes from Cricetulus griseus, assembly GCF_003668045.3. NCBI lineage: Eukaryota > Metazoa > Chordata > Mammalia > Rodentia > Cricetidae > Cricetulus > Cricetulus griseus. Next base: position 224,844,843 of record NC_048597.1, on the reverse strand, counting down.
AGACAGACATATGACTGACAGGGTGTAGACAGGGCAATAGATGCTGCTACAGTCCAGACAGAAACAACGCTCTTCCTGGCTTGGTGTGCTGGGTGGACCCACAGTACATGGGATGTTGCCTGCCGTGGTGGGATGGTCTTCACCACCCATGTTACAGATGTTAACCTCTTTGAGAAACTCTCACATGTACACCTAGAAAAGCTTTTTCAGCCTTCTGAGCTACCCTTGGCTCAAACTGACACCTCCCATTAGCCAACACACCTACTTTCTTTCCTTCCTTCCTACCTTCCTTTCTTCCTAAAGCACATTTTGAGCCATTATTATGTATCAAGACACTAAACTAATCTTGGCTGACTAGTAGGTGGGAAGAGAAGGTATGAGGCTTAAGACTGTGGACTTGCATGCCTATGTCATTAGCAAGGCATGCCTTTGGATGTGTCTGTAAAGATTTCTCGGGGAAAGGTTAATTGGGGAGGGATGGCCTTGAATGTGGGTGACACCACCCCCTTCTGTTAGGGTCCCGGATTGAATAAAGGGTTAAAAAGGAGAAATCCTGTTTCACAGCCACATTCTACTCTCCTGAGCTGCTGAGATTCGAGCTCGCAGCTACTTCATGTCCTTGCTGCCATGATGGACTGCACCCTCAAATCAGAGCCAAGATAACCCCCTATCCTTCCTTAAATTGCTCTTGTCACCTACTTGGTCACAACAATGAGAAAAGTAACTAATGCCCAAGATAAGTTTGAAACTCACATCCATTCCTTGCCTTCAGAGTCCTTATACTCCGGGGGAAGAATTGACTTTTCTATTTCAGTTGCAGACAACAGCCAACCACAAATAAAACAAAAAGTTATCTGAATATTCAGTATGTACTGGTTAGTTTTAATCACCATTCTGACACAATCTAGAAATACCTGGAAAGAGGGTCTTAATGAGGAGTTATATAGATTAGGTTGACTTATGGGTCTTTGTGGGATTGTCTTGATTGTTCATTGATACGGAAAGACCAGGCCTATTGTGGGTGGCACCATTCCCTAGGCAGGGGTCCTGAACTATATAGGGTAGGAGGAGGCTACATGAAAGCAAGTGGGCAGCTCGGGTGCATTTGTTTCTCTCTGCTCTTGACTGTGGATGTGATGTGACTACAAGTGAGTCCCTGTCTTGACCTTCCCTCCATGACAGACTATAACCTGGTATTTTAACCATGCTGCCCCCCACCACACACAAAGAGATCCATGTTGCTTGTGTTCAGGGTTTTGGTTTTAAGTCACAGCAACATAAATGAAACTAGAAGAGTTGGGAAGCTGATAAAGCCTTGGTAAAGCTGGAGGATCCAGCATTTAATGCTATACACTAAAATCAGAGCAGCTGGGAGAAGTGCCTACTGAAGCATGGCTCTGCCGATTTACAGTATTGGGCAGGGTCTCCGCCACAACTGGCACAAAAGAAGACACTCTTGTAAAGGGACCCCAATTCTATGTTTGCTGCTGAGGCCAAATATTTCCTTCTTTTCTGCCTTAAGCCTGTTTCAGGCATATCTCTTCAGCAAGACATAGATCATAAGCTCCATCCTAACTGCAAAGAAGTCTGGGAAATCTATGTGTTAGGTTTCCAGTCTCTTCTTCATGGAAGTTCTGTCGGAAGGTTTGGCACACATATGGTAGGGATGTATCCTCACCACCCACCACAGGGAGGGGGTTTATCCAACAACCACAATAAATGTCCAGTGCTGTCCCTTCTGGTGGTTAATGAGACTGTGGGGCACCTAATGCCGGCACCTGTCTGATGAGGAAGGGCAGCCATGCCCAGCATCATCATGGAGTCAGTTATGCTGAGTCTCAAAGGCTTCTGTGGTTATATTAGTCAGGACGGATGGACAGGTGACACACAGTCAGGACGGATGGACAGGTGACACACAGTCAGGATGGATGGACAGGTGACACACAGTCAGGACGGATGGACAGGTGACACACAGTCAGGATGGATGGACAGGTGACACACAGTCAGGATGGATGGACAGGTGACACAGAGTCAGGATGGATGGACAGGTGATGTGGGAACAGACAGCCTCAGATCTTAGTGGTTTGGGCTGTGAGGAGGCTCAGTTGTACAGCATATGCCTTGTAAACCTGGGGACTGGGTTAGAGTCCCAGCTCCCACAGAAACAGCCAGACATATGGTGCACACTCATCATCCCTGTGATGCACACTCGTCATCCCTGTGATGCACACTCGTCATCCCTGTGGTGCACACTTGTCACCCCTGTGATGCACACTGGTCACCCCTGTGGTGAACACTCATCATCCCTGTGATGTACACTTGTCACCCCTGTGATGCACACTCGTCACCCCTGTGATGCACACTTGTCATCCCTGTGATGCACACTCGTCATCCCTGTGGTGCACACTCGTCATCCCTGTGATATACACTCGTCATCCCTGTGATGTACACTTGTCACGCCTGTGATGTACACTCGTCACCCCTGTGAAGGGTGATGGCTAGACTCGAGGTGGAACAGGTGCATCCCTGGAGCGCACTGGCCGGCTGGCCCAGCTTATTTGTCAACATTGCAAGCTAGCATGAGACACTGTCACAAACAAAAGATGGAAGGCAGCTGGGGAGAGTCACCTGGGATTGTCTTCTGACTTTAACGTGCACTCGCCTGCACACACAGGTGCATGCATACACACCACATTGTCAGTGTCTGGACATGCTCAGACAGAACGTGTGGAAGTCTGATCTGTGGATGAAATTGTAGAGATTTAAGTGTGCTGCAAAATTAGATTGCTTTCAAGACTTGTCAAAATAGTGTGAGCAAAGAACTATCCTGAGACCTCTAAGCATGCAGACTTGGGTCACATGGCCTGTGATCACTTGTCCACATGTTCCAGGGTGCCTGGGTGATTTAATTAGCTCCAGTCTAATTAAATAGTGCCATTAGGATGTCCTGTGATCATGCCCACATTTGTCAAAAATGGGCAGGAGATCTACGAGGGCCACAGGGCCTGGGACACACGCGTGTGTGTGCACACACCACATCACTACCACCACCACCACCCCTCCTTCCCCACCATGACCACATCACCGCCACCACCCACAGCCCCACAAACTCCACCACCATCACCACCCCACCCCTCCACCACACCATTACCACACAAACTACCACACTGTGACACACTCATGAATGCACAAATGGGCATTTGCAATCCAAATGAATGAAATATTGTCTTACGATTTTAAAGCTATTTTACCAACAGGATATGCTCAAGTGCTCAGACAACTAAACGTTACCCCTGATGTGACTCTGGTCAGTTTTTCCTCCTCCAGGGGTCTGATTTGCCCTGCCTATGCGGGCTCCTGTGCATGCCTGTGCCCAGTACCCTCTTAAACTCAGGGTAGAGATCTTCAGATTTCTCACAGCCGTGTCACTAATGCCCTGTGTGTGCTTTGCAGACACTTGCAATTACTAATTGAAATAAAGTGGCCAGTTTAAATGATCTGATATAGAAGGAAAAGCTATCACAGAAAAGAGAGAGCCAGGTCATGGTAGACAGAGTAGGAGCATCTGACAGCTATATTCCTTTCATTTTTTAATTTTGGAAGTTTGTTCTCTCTCTCTCTCTCTCTCTCTCTCTCTCTCTCTCTCTCTCTCTCTCTCTCTGTGTGTGTGTGTGTGTGTGTGTGTGTGTGTGTGTGTTCATAGCATTCATGTGCTATGTAGGTGTGCTTACCTGTGCCTGTGGAAGCTTTGAGAGACCTGGAGTGTCTCTCTATCACTTGACACCTTATTTTTTGAGACAGGGTCTCTCAGTGAACATGGGCCTTACTGCTTCAGTTAGACTAGCCACCAGGTCCCCAGGGTTCCCCTGTCTTTGCCCCTTAGCTCTGGAGCTGTAGGTGGCACTGGCACACCTGCTTTTTCTGAGTTTGGAGATCCAAACTCAGGTTGTCCGTGTTTGTGCAGCAAGCATCTTGCCATTGGACCGTCTCCTGGCTTCCTTAAGCTCTTTTTCTCCAGTGAGCTCCTATAACTGTTGTGTATGTTACATTGCGCTCCTTAAATTGCCCTTCTAAACCCAACATGTCTTCTTTCCCGCTCTGCTACTGAAAGGCTGCTAGGAGGGTTTAGTTCCAACATTGTAGCTGTGTACAGTACTCTATTGTTAACGATAAATCTTTCCGCCAAAGGCCGCCGAGCCCCACTGCCACATGTGAGCTTTACACCATCGTCCTGTCTGAGTTAGGGCCCAAATGAATACACAGAAACTTGTATTAGGTTCAAAGCTGCTTGGGCAATGACTAGGATTCTCATCTGTTAGCTCAGTCTTAACTATCATAAACCTATATATTTTATAAGACTTATCAGACGCCTTGTTGGCATTCCTCCTGGTTGGTGGCTCACATTGTGCCACTGGAGCAGGAGCGGAGGGGAAAAGAGGCCCTTCCTGTTTCTCCTTCACTTAAATATGAGTCTCCTTGCTATGTCACTTCCTGCCTGGATCAGCACTTCTCTACTACATTTCCCAGAATCCTCTTTGACTCCTGGTCCCGTCTAACTGCTGTCTCATTGGCCAAACAGTATTTTATTTAACAGTCAATAAGATAAACATACACAGTACATTCCCCATCACTCTATAGGAAAAAAAAAAAAAAAACGAAACAAAACTACAGCTCAAATCCTTAGCAGCTGCAGCCTCTCTCCAGTCCTTCCTTATCTATGGGGATGGAAGTGCCAACAATGGCATATATAAGAATAAGCATGGTATTACCACAATGAATGATTAGTTGGTTGTTTCTCAACTCAGTGAATGGCATAGGTTTACACTCTACAGTCTGAAGCAAGGTTCAGCAATCTGTGACCCATGGGTCAAGTGTGACCCTCTGCCCTGGGCCTTTTAACTTCTTTTGTAAATAAAGTTTTGTCAGAACACATCCGTGTCCATTCACTGATATCAGTATCAGTGGCTGCTGCCCCTCTTGTGTTAGCAGAGTTGGGTAGGTGTGAGAGGGATTATGTATCCAGAAAAAGACTAAAAGAGTAAAAGTATTTAGCAAGGCTGCTACAAAACAAAATTCTTACTGTTCAGACACCAAGAAAATTCCCCAAATAGCCAGACTTAGTTATCACCTGCAAAGGGGTGAGGATGGTGGGAGGGTGCATGGCCGGGGACCAGGGGTCATTATGCCAATGTAACTCAAACTCATCTCTTCATGAGCTCATGTGCTTGCAGATACGAATTGTACTAAGGCCTCAATGTAATGTATACATTTTAGTGACTTTATGAAATTCTTCAGTCATAGAGGCAGTTTTCACTCTGTTCACCAGAAAATGTAAAATAGAGAATTGAGCAATTTTCTCATCAATCTGATCGATGTAGACTGGGAATCTGCCTGCATTTGCTTAGAAAGACGAGGAGGAGGAAGGAGGAGGAAGAGGAGGAGGAGGAGGGAGGAGGAAGAGGAGGAGGTAGAGGAAGAAGGAGAAGAAGGAGGAGGAAGGAAAGAAAAAAGAGAAAAGGCAACCTCCCAAAGCACACACCTTCAGTGTATTGGGATTTGTTTATTTATTTTGAAATTGACAGTTATTGGCTCTAATTTTTCAATCTAACCATCAAACCCCAGCCTGCTTGAGTTTTCCATGTGGTTGGTATTCTTGGGATCGTCTCTAATGAGTTGCAGTAGGGGGGCAACTTTGTTATCTATCTGTTTGCTTAGCGTTTTTGATCTGTCACCTACAGTGTTTAAATTTCTCCCTTGAACCATTTCAATGCCAGTATAGAAGCACACAGGGGGAAAAAGAGAGTTTGAGGTGTGTGTGTGTGTGTGTGTGTGTGTGTGTGTGTGTGTGTGTGTGTGTCTGTGTGTCTGTGTGTCTGTGTGTGTCGGGGATGACTGGATGATTTGGAGAAACAGCACCTTGTGGTGAGAGGGGTAGGGCTAGTGAATGGCTCCTGGGAAAGATGTCCACCAATCTGACAACCTGAGTTCCATCCCCAAAACCCCCTTGGAAGAAGGCTCACAGAGAGATGCTTCAAGGAGGACCAGTGGCTATGAAATTTACACCCAAGAGTAACATTCCTCCAAAAACCCACAACAGCAAATGCTGGCTTGGATGTGGGGGGAGTGGAGACATCTTCCCTGCTGGGTGAGTGTAAACTCACATAACCATTAAGGAATTCCCTAGGGGCCAAGCATTCAAAAACATGAGTCTATGGAGGCCATTCCTATTCAAACCACCATAGCAGGTAGGCTGTGTGTGTGTGTGTGTGTGTGTGTGTGTGTGTGTGTGTGTGTGTGTGTTCTTGAAGCCTCAAGACACACTGTGACACACTCGGCAACCTACCAGGGTCCACATCAGCTCACACTTTAACCAGACCCCTCCCTTATCCGTCCCTTTTGTGACCACTGCCATGTCCCTGCTTTTCTTTGTCATGTAGCATAAATAGTGCAATAACTAGGCCTGCTTCTCCTGGTGGAGAACCTGCTAAGAGTAGGGACCTGTCTGTCTGGCAGTACTGAAGCTCTTCTCACCGGCCCCTGCAGAGCTGTGCTGGCTGCTGGCTGCTGTGTTAATAAATCTCCTATCCGAAGGAAACTTTGACTCAACACCTTTCAACTCTCCCCTCACTTCTCCCTCCATGGATGCTGTGGCTTTGCTCTTACTACACAGGAAGATTCTGGTCTCTCAGTGTCACCTTTCTGCTCACACAGCCTCATTGTCACTCTCCCCATCATTTATATAAACGACTGATAGATTTATTTATGATTTTCTTTAATTTTTTTTCATGGGTGCAAGATTGTGGCTGGGATGGGGTCAGGGCATGTGGAGGCCTTATCCATGTGTCTTCCTCAATTGCTCTTCCTTTTATTTAATGAGACAGGGCTGCTTAATTGAACCTAGAGCTCACTGATTGGCTTGACTCCAGCTTGCTCTGGAGATCTGCTTTCTGTCTCCTGAGTCGGCAGCTGCCATGCCTGCCTGGCTTGTATGTGGATTCTAGGAATCTGGGTTTCAGTCCTTGTACTCACATAGCAAGTGTGTGATTCACCAAGTCCTCTCCCCAGCCCGGTGTGTATACTTTTAAGACTGGCTTTTTAATTCAAGAGTGAAGGATTTTCTTTGTCCTTGCATTCTGATTTCTCCAAGGGTGACTCATGCATTCTAAACCAGGGTTCTTGAGGCTCCAAGAGAAGAATTTTGTGGGAAAAACAGTACTTAAAAACCCATGACCTGCCAAGAGCATTATTAAAGTTGGCAATTCAGAGTTTATCAGTAGTACATGGTGAAGAGGGATGAAGCCGTGTCTTAGGAAGAAATGGCAGGAAGCATCCCGAAGGGTTCGTCTACTTACTAACTGCTTAGTTGGTTTTTGAAGATATAGTTTTTACAGTTTGAACACTAGACATCCAACAGGGAAGGGCTGCTTAAGAGAGCAAAGTCTGAGGCCTGAAATAAGTAAGTCCTTGCAGTGGGGAAGAGGCCCTTGTGGTGGGGAGGCCCTTGTGGTGGGGAGGCCCGGCAATGGGCAGCTGTGGCAGAACAAGTGTGAGCCAGTTGCTTGTTCACGTCTTAGTAGAACAGGAAGCAGATGGGAAAGGAAGAGGGACTGTGCTGTGCTGTACACCGTGAAAATGTGTTGCTGTCATTGTTAATCAAAAGCTGATTGCCTGGCGTTAGTGGCACACACTTTTAATCCCAGCACTCAGGAGGCAGAGGCAGGCAGATCTCTGTGAGTTCGAGGCCAGCCTGGTCTACAGATCAAGTGCCAGGATAGGCTCCAAAGCTACACAGAGAAACCCTGTCTGGGGGGGGGGGAGCTGATTGGCCGTAGCTAGGCAGGATTTTCAGGGCAGAGAGGATGCTGGGAAGAAGAATGGCAGAGTCTGAGGAGTCACAAGCCAGACTCAGAGGAAGCAGGACACATAGAAAATGAGGTGACAAGCTATGAGCCACATGGTAGAAGTTAGATAAGAAATATGGGTTAATTTAAGTTGTAAGTGCTAATTAGTTAACAAGCCTGAGCTATCAGCTGAGCATTTATAATTATTATTAAGTCTCTGAGTGGATATTTGGGAGCAGCTGCTGGGACACAGAGACACTCCACCTATAGGGCTGGGCTATAAAACTCAGATTCCTCCTCAAGGTGACCTACTTCCTCCAGCTAGACAGCTACCTCCCAGAGAGCCTACAACCTCCGAAAACAGTGTCACCATGGTGACTGAGTGTTCAAATACCTGACTCTTTTGGGGAGACACAAACCTTACATCCAAACCAAGCCAAACATATCAAAGTTAGAGCCTGGTGCAGAAAGATGCTGGGACATTACATTATGGGGGAAAGGCCTTCAGAGAACCTAGATTGAGACACAAAGAAGTATTTGTCTTAATTCTAGTTGAGAACACACAGAGCCAGCAGAGGCTGCCTGCATCAGTGCATCAGGTCCTGATGGTGAGGTTGCTGGGAGTCATAGGTCAGGATGTAAAATATCGAGAATTCTGAAGATGACTGACATCTTCATGAAGTTTGGATTCCCCATGACTGCCCTTTCTTCAGCTATGAACAGCTTTCAAAAGTCTGATGGGTGAAATGCCTGGGGAGGTACTGGTTGACTTGAGCCTTGAAGAAAATACAGGTCAGCATAGTAGCTGAAAGGGAGGTCATTGTAATTAGGAGGATTTACTTAAACCAAGATAGCAGGCAGAACATTCTGGAGACTTAGCAAAGCAATACATTAAAACCAATGCATTGTGGGGGTTAGTATGCATTCTAAACAGCTCCTGCTGACTTTCTGTTTCCGTGTCTTTCATTTTCACATAAAGTTGTAATGAACTGTTATAAATTTGAAGGCTCAGCCTGACTCTTTTATTTCAAGATGCAGACCCTATTGGTAGAAGGACAGACCTTGTGGTTAAGTCTTGAAGTGTTTTAACTAACCAACTCCTTGTCCTAGAACTGCAGCTTTAGTGTACACACACTTCTGTGAGCATTGTTAATGAGCAGAGTCTGGTGCTGGGGAGATGACTCAGTGGGTAAAAAGCACTTTCCATGTGAGCATGAGGGTCTGAGTTTGATTTCCTGAACCCATGTAAAGCTGGGTATGGTTGTGTGTATTTGTAATCCCAGCACTCCTATGATGAGATAGGAAATATCCCAAAGCTTTTAGGCCAGCTAGTCTCTGCTTAATGAGAGAGAGAGAGAGAGAGAGAGAGAGAGAGAGAGAGAGAGAGAGAGAGAGAGAACAAAGGCTGTAGCTGTCCTGATCTCACACACACACACACACACACACACACACACACACACACACACACGAGTAGGTATGAAGGTATGATTTGGTTGACCTGGAAAGGATGTAGGTTTAAGATCTGTGTTTCTTACAAGCTTAAGCTGGTGCTGAGACAGTTCAGCAGGGCCTGTACTTTGAGTAGAAAGGACTAAATATACAAGAGGGAAGGAGCTGGGTATTGAATAAGATTGAGTATTATAGTCAGAAAGGCCTGAATATTTGTAAAACCTTGGAGCTGTATGCCTTAGGCTCTTTGGGCTTCAGAAGGGCAGAGGGCCAAGGGGGCAAAGGGGTTACATGGGTGGGGTTGGAGGAGGAAAGGGAAGGTGGAAATGATGTATATATATATAATATATATATATATATATAATATATGTGTGTGTGTGTGTGTGTGTGTGTGTGTGTGTGTGTGTGTAGCAATCCTTCAGTCTCGTGTGTACTTTTAACACATTTTCCTTAGACCTTCCCTCTTTCCCTCGAAGGGTCCAGCACCTAGGTTATCAAAGATGCTCTGTATCCTTAGAGGGGTCAGACTAGTGACAGTTAAATATGTGTTGATGATGATAAGCTGTGCAGGGACATACTCACAGTGAATCGATGTCCGTGATGCCTGAGAACTGCAAATTTTATTTTTTTACATCTTTTGCCTACACCAGTAGTGATATTACAATTTTAAAGTGTTTTCTTATGGTTGAAATAAGATAAACAAGATTTTTGAAACAGAAAATACTAGTTATGAGTCATCAGATCTGCGTGGGCCCCAGGGAGTTTTATGGAAGCATGACACAGGAGTGTTGTACTCTTGATGGTGAATACTTCCAAAGGAGGAGGTAAACTCAGGCACCCTGATGGGAGAGATGCAGACACCATTCCAGGAGGGGGGAGTGTCTGACATTTCTGACTGTAACCCCTGCCCCAAGGAGAACAAATCTCTGTAGTGCAGCAGATTTTCACTGTGTTTCCAAGCTCAGTATGAACTGCACGACACCTTAGTATGCTTTGCTAAATGCAAGTTTGTCCACAGTGTTGCCAAGCAACTCTCACTGGCTAAAGCAGAAAGTACCCCTTTTCCAGAAGCAAATGCATCTGGTCCAAAATAAAAGAGGAAGAACATGCAGGCTACTATTAATCCTGGTGGCTGTGCAGGTACGGAAGCCATTTGACTCATGATTAGGACTGTGAATGTTCTTATAGAGAGGTAAAACATGGACTATAGAATAATGAAGGCTTCTGCCGGACTCACCATGGCTGAGGTGGGACCCCATCCATGCTAGCAGGTGGATCTCAGTACATCTTACACAGGAGCCTTGCACAGCCTCTTAAGTGAGGATGGTGAGTGCCTTGGGGCAAGGTTAGGTGATGAGACAATGGAATGACCCATTTATTTTATAAGCATCACACTATACTGAACCTGGGACTACTGAGAAATAGCAGTGATACATGGCATCGGTTGTATTGCCACAGGTTTTTATTGGTATGGGTGTCTACCTTATACCTGTAGGATAAGCTGTTAAAAGTAGTGAAAGAACTGGGAATGAATGGTGGCACATATTGTCATCCCAACACTTGAGAAGCTGTGGCAGGAGGATGACAAGCCTGGGCTAAGTACTGTGACCTTGACTCAAAGGGTAAGGCTTTTCATTGTTGTTGTTATCCTGGAGTAGTAACAATTACCCAGTGATACAGTCATACTGCTTTGAGGAATTAGTCTTTTCTCATTAGGAAAGGGACAATTAAAAAAAAATAATGACTTTTAATTTGTAATACATGAAATGAATGAGCATATAAAGGACTAAGTGTTGTACAAAATCAGTATCTTGGCCCCTGGAAGACACATGGTGGAGACTGGAGGACACAGTAGGCTGAAGCTCATTTTCTAATGGAGAAAGAGGGTGTTGGGTGGAAAAACACAGAAGAAACAAACAAACCCGAAGTAGCAACAACAACAAAGACAGAACAAGAAAGGAACTCTGGGCTTCAAACATTTGGCCGTAGAGGAAATGCAACTTGGCTTTAGGCAGGAACCTTTATTCAGTAGCACACAGGAAGAGGAAGAGGCAAAGGGGCAGGGCCTCTGTCTCTAAGTCAGCCTAAACCCAGCTGACCAACTCATGACGACTAATTTTCACTCTGTCCTTTTGGGAGATTAGAGGTGCTGGGAAGATGTGATCTTAGAACTTTTAGTTCAGAAATGCCTAGAAACCAATAACTCTGGAATTGTTTCCACACCTCACACATTAGGAATTTTGATAGTTTTCTTCTCCTAAGGAGATATTTATAATGAAAAGCCACTAACACTTCTGTTCTGTGCTAACTAAGAAAAATTGAGTCTACTTACTTCTTAGTCTGTTTGTGGTGTGTTTGATAATTGCAATTGGTATTTTGTTCCTAAGGTCATAATCTTACATGTTTACTGTTCAGAGTGGCAATCTCTGAATTCAGGTTTATCCACTGAGAAGCCAAGTGTCTGTAACAATTTCCAGGGTAAAATATAGATTAGTTCAAGGTCCTGGAAGGAATTTCTTCTTAAGTGGAGTTGCCTGGGTCCTGGAAGGAATTTCTTGTCAGTGGAGTTGCCTATAAGTGACTTCTGTGAGAGGCTGAGCTTAGTGTCAATGTTAGACATGAGGCAACAACCTGCTCTCTCTTCTCCAGGGGGGCAAAGATGGTTTAATGATAGAGATGCCACAGTTTTATGGTTTATGAATAAAATGAACTGAACCCTCATAGGGGAAAGTGTACTTCCAGGAAAAGGGAAGAAGGGAGGGAGGCTCTGTGGGGAAGATGAGGAAAGACTAAGAGAGGATTAGTTCTGAGCAAGTTTTAGGATGAGCTGATAACTGCCTGAGTGGGAAAATATGAACATACACACACACACACACACATACACACAGACACACAGACACAGACATATAGACACACACACACACACACACACACACACACACACACACACACATACACACACACACACACACACACACACACACACACACACACACACACACACACACACACACACACACAACACACACACACACACACACACACACACAGACACAGACACAGACACACACATACACACACACAGAGAGAGAGAGAGGGGGGGGAACAGACAGATGACAGGCACTGATTCTGTGTGGCAGGCAGAAATGAAGCACAGAACAAAAACCCTTCTCTCCATTGACCCCACAGTTAGAGTAATGGACCACAGGCCAGAAGAACAGGCCCAATAACCTAAAATAATCTTATTTTATCTTTGACAGTGTTCTTTTAATAGAAAACTGGTTTTTATTCCAGTGATAAATGAATAATAAATTATTATTTATTTCTGGGTGTTTATTTTAGTAAACTGGTAGGCAGCTATAGTAGTCTTTCCTATTTGTCTTCTTAGATGTAGTAGTTGGAGTAGTTGGTGCCAGTAAGTGTGCACATATGTGTGAAAGTGCCTTGGTTACTGTTCTATTGCTGTGAAGAGACACCATGACCAAGGCAACTCTTGTAAAAAAACAAAGCATTTAATTGTGGGCTTGCTTTCAGTTCCAGAGGTTTGGTTCATTATCATAATGGTAGAAGTGTGGTAGCATTGGAGGAGTAGCTGAGACCTGCATCCTGGTTCACAGGCAGAGAGAGAGAGAGAGAGAGAGAGAGAGAGAGAGAGAGAGAGGAGAGAGAGAGAGAGAGAGAGAGACTGGGCCTGACTTGGGCTTTTAAAACTCAATGCCTACTCCCAGTGACACACTTCCTCCAGCAAAGCCACCTCCTAATCCTTCTAATCCTTTCAAATAGTGCTATTCTCTCTATCTATAGAGAGAATAGCTATATTCTTATATAGCTATATACTAATCACTCAACTATATGAGCCTATGGAAGTCATTCCTAACACCACAGGAAGTCAGTGAGGGTAGGTGTCTTTATCAATCACTCACCACTTTTATTTTTTCCTGCTTTTGAGAAAAGTCTCTCACTGCACTGGGAGGTCAGTATTTTGCTTGACTAGCTATCCAGTGAGTTCCAGGAACCTTTCTCTGCACCTTTGGCACTGGATTGCAGATGAACAAAGCCACGCTTACATGGTCTTTTATGTGGGTAATGGGGTCTTCATGTTTGTGCTGCAAGCTCTTCACCACTAGAGCCATCCTCCTGCCCCCTTTAACTTTTAATGTTTCACGGGATCAGGGGAATGAGAAGACACAGGGAAAGCTTCCTTACTCTTCCTTGCCACCAGACCTTGTATTTTCAATAAGTGCATCTCATTATCTTGTCCTTGTTATTTTGGGATCAGCTTGTACTGATAGTATTTGACAAAAGTCAATAATTATCTGAAAAAATTTGTTACATCCTTCACTTAAAAAGATCATGAAAGTGGTTACTGGCTGTTTGCATCTGATGGTAATGGAGACTGGTTTTGGCTTCTTGCTGTACATATATATAGTTAATCCCATTATTATAAAGAAAATGAGCCTATTAGCCTTATTTATAGAAGGACATTTTAGCATAGGGACCAGATGGGGTGGGAGAACACTTTCTCTAGTTCTCAAATGCAATTAGGAGAGTCCCAGGTAGGAAATATTGAATGGGGATCTTCCCTAAATGTGAGTTGAACACATTATTTGGTCACTCGTTATCTGTGCAGGAGCAGCTATGAAGTCAATATATTTAGAAGCATCGTGCATTTCCTAGCCCATTCAGTTAAGCATCCCAAGACCCAAGCATATTATAGAATAATTTGTCAGATGTATATAAAGATCCTAGTGTCATAGACCGAAGCTGTAGCTCAGTTGGTAGAGCACTTGCCCAGCATGCACAAAGCCCTGGGTTCCAACCCCAGCACCGCATACACTCCATGAGCTGGGGCATGCCTGTAATCTCAGCACTCAGAAGGTTAGAAGCATGAGAGTCTGAAGTGCAAGGGCATCCTCAGCTACGTAGAGAATTTGAGGTCAGCCTGGGCTACATGAGACCCTATCTCAAATAAATAAAAGCGCTCCCCAAATATATAGTGTGTGTTTGTTGTTATGATTTTTCTTGAAGTCTTGCTACTTTGTACCTCATTATTTTGTCTTTCACTCTCCTTCTTTCCTTCCATCATCAGTAAGCAAAGAAATACTCTGAGACTCCCTAATTGTCCAACAGTTTAAGAGTCTTAGAATAATTTCTGACATTTTAGAGCATAGGCCACAGGCCTGATTACCCCTTTCACGACAAGGGTCGTGTGTCCACTTTAAGGCTCTAATGCTCTTAAAACTGGCAGAAAGCACAGACTACTTGGAGTGACAAGCCAAAACATACAGTTGGTCAATTGGACACCCCAAAATTTCTGTCAAAATCTAGCAAGGATTTTGTCTTCCAGTTTAGAGAAGAAAGCTCCCAGAGTAACTTGTGCCACCCTGGGGCATGAAGACACACTTCCGCCCTGGGAACATGGCACAGGGTAGATGTCACTGAAGTACTAGTTCTTAGTGAGGGGGTGAGGCTGACTCTCATAATTGGTGTAGCCTGACTTCATCGGCTTGGAAATTCCCAGAAAAACTTCAGCAGCAGCTGGGAGAGGGGGCTGTAGGTCAAGAGCCTACTGCACAAATGTGAGGAGCTGAGTTTGATCCCCAGTACCATGTGAAAATCCAGGCATGGTGGTGACCATCTGTAATCTCAGCAACAAGGAATTAGGGACAGGAGCATCCCAGGAGGTTGTTTGTCAGCCATTCCAGATGACTTGGTGAGCTATAGTGAAGAGAGTTAAGGAAGACATACAAAATTGACTGCTACCCCCACATGTATGGTCACACTCACACACCCTACAAACATATATGCACAGCCCCTCACACATACATACACACCTCCCCACATACCACGCACACACACATACATCTCACACACACAGACACCCACACACACCCACACACACCCCCCCCACACACACACACACACACACACACCACACCACACACACACACACACACACACACCACACACAGACACACACACACACACACACACACAGACACACACACACACACAGACACACACACACCACACACACACCACACACACACACACACACACACACACCACACACACACACACACACACACAAGTAAACCCACAGACAACACTGACTGGCGCCTCTCTTCCTACTCCTCAGCCCTCTTGTTTGCCATGTGATCACCGCATGTATTTCTACCCTGGTTATTCAGGACATCTGCCCATCGTCTAAACTTTAGCCTTCATTTCATTACTTTATTGTTCTTGATCTTGTATCACTAGGGTTGAACTTAGCGCCTCATGCAGAACTGGCTGAGTCCCCAGACCCATGTCTCTAATTTGCCTGTTTTAATTTAGCCTTCTAAAAATTATACAGACTTCTTGGCTGTGGTTTTCCTGCCAACCCTGGCTGATGCTGCCTGCTGGTCCCTGGAATCCCATCCATTCTTCAGTCCCACTGTTTTTATGAACCCTCCAGCAACTTTCTTAGAGATCACCTTCTCAACATCTGAACTGCACGTCCTGTTTCAGTCTCCCTGGAATTTTTCCTCACTGTTTCTCTGCACTTACATCTCTTCATAGTCTGGATTCTGAGCTCTAGAAGGGAGGAGCCAATAGCATAATTTTGCGCATGGCTTCCTCATTCGGTACATATGGCTGCAGATGGCTAAAGCAGTTGGACAAGCTTAAAATTGAGAATTCATATTGTCTACCTGTCTGCTGGTCTGCTATCCTTAGCAGATGGCTATGCGCTTGTGAAGAACATGGGGCTATGGCTTCCTCAGCCTTCGGGGTCCACCTCATGAAGCTGTAAGGGGTGGGATTCCAGCACTGTGAAACGTGGGGAACTGAAGGACATTAACAATGAGATATTTTGAAATCTGCAGCAAAGGGAGATAGAGCACAGTATTTCATAGCAGCCCAGAGCCTCAGGTTTAGGGTTAAGCCATCTTCTCTGAGATTGGCATATAGACAGGTTCTGAATTAACTTTGGTTAACCCTTCAGATATCAGCAAAGACTTGAAAATGTCCCATACCTGATGAACATTAGAGTATTGGGGTATATACTCCCTCTATTTTATTTAAAACTTTTTTTTTAACCTCTTAGGATATTTTACGCTAAGCTATTTATTTTCTCTTCCTGTGTGTGCAAGTGTGTGTACACGCATGTGGAGGCCAGAGATTCATGTTAGGTATCTTCCTGCATCACTCCCCATCTTCCTGCTTGAGGCAGGGTCTCTCACTAACCTGGAGCTCACTTTTTCAGCAGCCTGGATGGTTAGAAATCCCCAGGGATGCTCTTGTCTCTGCCTTCCATCACTGGGATTGCAGGCACATGCTCCCAGGACTGGCTTTTATGTGGGGTGCTGGGGTTCTGGACTCAGGTCCTCATGATTGTGTGCCAGGCACATCACTGACTGAGCCACCTTCCTAGCCACTGCCTGTGATATCATAAGTGATATGAATGAACCAGCTTCGATAGGCTCTGTCAGTGTGACTTGTACCTAAATGAAGACATGCAGCAGCACTTCCAAAGCTCTCATTCAGTCTCAGCTTCACGCAGCACACCGAAATCGCTGGCCAAGAACCCACGACATTGCCTTTGACCAATCATCCTGAAAATAATTTCTCTTCCTTGAACATCTGATTCATAGCCTCAGTCAGCTCCTAGGGTGATTGCCACTTTCACTATCTGAAATAACTTTTGACATATGCTACGGTTGGCGGTCTGTGAATAAGCTGTCTAGACAGGGCATTTAAAGCCCCATAATACCATCTCCATCAGCACTGCCGTGTTCACAGACACTCTAAACATCCATGTGAATAAATCCACCAAGGCAGACCCAACTCTGGAATTCTAGGTGGGTGCTGGGAAAATAAGCTCCAATGCCCCCATAAGATCCCAGTGACAAGCTAAAGTCTGATCCCGCCTAAGCTCACCCTGGGTGACCAATGACTTCTTCAGACTCATTAACAGAGCACCGGTCAGAGGTTCCCTGAAGAGCAAGGGTGACATTAGAGCAGCCACAGAGGAAATCTGCCCCAACAAAGATGAAACCTACCTATGGCTTGCTGATGGAGTCTATTCCCTTCGTCTTCTTCAACTCCCTAAGACCTCAGTGTGGAGTGCTATTACGGCAGATTTGTATAAAATTGATTGGGATGCATGGCTGGAGATTTGGGTGAGGGTTCACAGACCCTCTCTGCCTTCACTTTCTTCAGCTACAATCAGAAAACCCAGCTGTGATGATATTTTGCAAACAGAGACAGCTGGTCTTACAAAGATGGTGGTTGGTCTGCTGGGTGGATAATGCTTTACAACATGGGTATGTATACATTCATATCCATTGCCTGTGAAATGCAGGTGACAGGCATGGAAGTGTCCACATTGATATGAATGGAGCATGTGCTGGTGTGAAAAATGCCTGAAAAGAATGAGGGCTGGAAAGGCCAGCACACATACCAGGAGTCTCTGAAGCTTCCGGAAGCATCTTGCCTTCTCCCTCAGAACTGAGAAATCTGCTGGACATAGTATATAGCTTTTTGTACTCAGTTAACTATGCTCCGTGTGTTCCCAAAAAAACCAATATTTATATATCACGCTCACCAAGTTAAATTTCCTATCCTACATTAAGCCTGCATGATGAATGGCTTTATCTGGCCTATTACAGTCTGTTAAACCATAAATCCCCAGGCAGGAGAAGCAGTAAGAAAAAAAATGCATAACCTGAACGAACAAAGCCACTGAGGGACAAACCATTTCTGTTTAAGATGGTTACAGTCCATCATATGTGCTAACAATAATATGTAAAACACCCCGGAAAAAGCTATTTGCTCTTATTTTCCTTCCACTCCAATTTCTATTGTTAACAATGTAAAGGAGTGTTGACATAGGAATATCTAGCCCAATATTGCCACTTCCCTACTTTATTATCTACATAATACAGTGTTCCTTGAGCCAATTTGTACTTATATTCTTGTTGTTAGGTGAGTCAATGAGTTCATGAATACACACGAGTATGAATGTGCCCCTATATTCTATTTGGGATGCTGGCATCACAGCCATTTGTTTTTCATTTTAAAAATTTCCCATTCTAGCAAGATGGGTCAGTGGGCAAAGATGCTTGCTATACAAGCCCGATGCCCTGAGTTCAATCCTGGAACCTGTAGTGGGAAGGAGAGAAAGGGTTCTCAAAGGTCATCTCCTCTAAACTCTGCTTGTGACCTGTAGTGTACCCATGCACATGCTCACTGTTAACAAAAAGAATCTGGTAAAAAGTATCCTATTTCTTTTGCCTCAGGGGTTTTCTTTTCTCCTCGTTTCCACAGAGTCTGGTGTTTTGTTCAGGTGGTGAGTTTAATCTGTGTTGTA
The DNA here is from genome assembly GCF_003668045.3 of Cricetulus griseus. Classification (NCBI taxonomy): domain Eukaryota; kingdom Metazoa; phylum Chordata; class Mammalia; order Rodentia; family Cricetidae; genus Cricetulus; species Cricetulus griseus. The sequence goes on along the minus strand of NC_048597.1, from coordinate 224,826,201 downwards.
TTAAAGGTATTTAAGCCATGCTAATGGTCATCAATAATGTGTCTTGTTCAATTAAAATTACTCGGGACTTCTTAAGCGTCTTTCTTTGTATTACACGAACTGGAACATAGGACATTTAGAGGGTGGGGGGGGGGTCATATAATTTCTCATTCAAGTTGGGTGCTCTTGTGAATCAAGGGAGTGGTATTAGAAACTGTGTTGGGACAACGGGAATAAGCCATGTCCTTCTGGGTAGAGAATCTGTACAGGATCAATAAGAAGTATGCACAGGGAGTCTGGTTTACATAACTCTGAAATGTGAATGACAGCTGTGCAGAGGCCGCCATGTTTGAGTCTGCTCCCTGGTACCCTGGAACTCAGCTTCTCTAACTGTAGGCCATGTCCCCAACCCCATCCCTGTCCTGGTCCCTAACCTTGTCCCTGTTCCTATCCCCACTGAGTAAATGTAGAGTTGTGAGGAATTTGGTCATACTGATACCTTTCAGAATGTGTAATAAATGAGCAAAATGAGTTGACGCTAAAACGTGATGAATCTGAGGTGCTCTGCAGCTTTCCTCCATGTTGCCCCCCCCCCCCACCGTGAGTTCCCTGCAGCTTTGGTTCTGGGCAAACAACATCGTCACTGAACTGTGCCTGAGGCCACACCACACAGTGCCAATGAAGGCTACCTGAGACACATCAGCTCAGGTCTGAGAGTATCTTAGAAACTGTAGTGTTTTTACTAGACATACTAACTTTTGTGATCTTACAGAAAAAATAGAGTTAATATTTTCTTAATGTTATTAGTCTGGTCTGCATATAAGCATTAAATTGTTGTGTCTTTGGGTTATATTGTGTTGGAATATTTGGTTTTAAATATTGCTGCTTGAATCACACCTTGAATTTCATTAAAAAGTCATTAAATGAATTTTGGCTCTAAATTAAGACAGAGCTTCCAACAGTTTCTTAGATGACCCTAAACATACTCCTGCCATTTTGTACTATGTATTTATGCAAAGCAGTACTCTCAGCTTTGATAGTTATAAAACCAAGCTATCAATCAAATCTGAGAAGAGCTGAAGGTCCTCTGCATTTGCTTGCTATCAAATACTCAGTCAAGATTTAATTCTCTATGTAAAAATAAAGCATCCAGCTCAGTAGTATGCAAAGTTGCATTAGTTTTAATAAATAGTGAAACTCATATGTATAACTGAGGAATTTATTTAAGATACACATCGCCATGACTTATTGGCAAATGTTTGTTTTTATATTCCTATCCATATCTATGTTGCCATTTGTCCTCCTACAGTCATCATGTGTATATAACCAGGGTCACATAAACATTTCTCATGCATAAAACATAGTGAATGGAGAAGTTTAAGAAGCTATGCCAAAGAGTAGACTTGACTGGGAACTTGTGAGTAAATATGTTTTTAATATTGCTACTGGAGTGAAATATTTAAATACAAGAGAATAAACATGTTTGGTGAATTATCTGATGTTTTAGGCTGTTGTTCTTATGGGCAAGCATAAAAATGAGGAGGTGTCTTCTTGTGTATGGGTTTATTTTGAAATTAGCGGCATTCATTAAGTGATTATGTAGACGTTTAGCATCGTAGTTATATACATAGTTGCCTCTGCTTCTAGATTATGGAGGAACTGACAGCAGAACACGCTCCTGATTTATAATGGTATTTTACAATCCCTTAAATGTGTGTAAACAGCATCCTGGGGAATTACATGACATCTAGGAAGAGTGCTGTGGGTTCTAACTTTGCCTGATGGAATACTTTTCATACAATTCCTCATGTATCTGTGAGTTTGTATGCACATATTCGGGTGTGTTCACATGTATGTACACATGTGTAGGGGCCGTCCAGTCCATTTTGTTTTGTTTGTTCGGTTTTTGGTTTTTTGTTTGTTTGTTTGTTTGTTTTTGGTTTTTCGAGACAGGGTTTCTCTGTGTAGCTTTGGAGCCTATCCTGGCACTCGCTCTGGAGACCAGGCTGCCCTTGAACTCACAGAGATCTGCCTGCCTCTGCCTCCTGAGTGCTGGGATTAAAAGCATGCGCCACCAACGCCCAGCTGCTTTTTGTTTTTTGTTCTGTTTTTTGAGGCAGAGTCTCTCACTTGGCCTGGAGGTAAGGATGGCTTGCCATCAATCCTCAGGGATCTGTCTGTCTCACGCTAGGATTACAAAATACCTCCTTATGCAGGTTCTAGGAATTACACTTAGGTCCTTTGCTTCCGAGGCAGACAGTTTACTGAATGATCTCTCTTTTCAGCTCCTCCCTGATCTTGATCAGTAAAACTAATTCTTCAGCTTATTAAGAACTTAACCCTTCAAAAGAAGCCATTCGAGTTTTGAATTGCCATGGTGGTAGGAAAATATACTCTCACTGAGGTGGAAATGCGTCCTGTTTATCTGAGGATTGACATAATACATGAGCACTCTCCTTCCTGTCTAGGGCGTCCAATCTACCCAGTAGTCCTCATTTGATCCAGAATCAATCTAGTATCCCTTCTTTCAAATAGTTGAAGATGATTCTCATGGTCTTTGGAGTTTTAGTCAAGCCTTGGCTTTATTGAGTTTTTTTTTTTTTCATTCCTTTCTCCTATGACATATCCCCCAGACTAATTGCTAGTCTTTTCATCTTTGAAACTATCTCCTTTGACAGCCTCTCTTAAAAATATTCACTTCAGAGGCACATGTTTGAGCTAGGGTCTGAGCAGTGCAGAGCATGGGGTTTACTGTGAAGGCTCTGCATAGCTGTGAGGCTATGGACTAGAGAAGGGTGTCTGGAGAGTGAGGCACAGGAAGGTGACTCCAACCTACCAAGTCAAATACTGTGTGTGTGTGTGTGTGTGTGTGTGTGTGTGTGTGTGTGTTTCTTTTATATGATGTATATGTATATCTATGGTGTGTGTGTGTGTCTGTTTTGTTTGTGTGTGTGTCTATTGTTTGTGTGTGTGTATGACTATGATGCATGTGTATGTGGCGTGTGTGTGTCTGTGGTAGATGGGTGTGGATGTCTATGTTTTTGTGTGTGTATCTGTGTGTTCATGTGTGTAAGTACAAGTATTCACACACCATAGTATACATATGGAGGTCAGAGGACAACCTTGGGTGTCAGTCCTTGTCCTACATTGTTTAAGATGGGTCTCAGTACTGCTTTCTGAGTAAGCTATGCTATTTACCTAAGAGTCTGCCTTGGTTGGGGTTTTTATTGCTGTGAAGAGAGACTATGACCACGAAAACTTAAGAAAAACATTTAATTAGGGCTGGCTTACAGTTCAAAGGGTTAGTCCATTATCATCATGGCAGGATGTATGTGTCATGTAGGCAGACATGGTACTGGAGAGGTAGCTAGGAGTTCTACATATGGATTGACAGGCAGCAGAAATAGCAAGTCACTGGGCTTGGCTTGAGCACTTGGAACCTCAAAGCCTACTCCCAGTGACACACTTCCTCCAACAAGGCCACGCCCTCTCATAGTGCTACTCCCTATTAGTCTATGGGGGACATTTTCTTTCAAGCCACCACAAAGTCCTGGGATTTCCCTTGCCTTTTCCTTCCACCTCAGCAGAAGAATGCTAGGATTCCAGATGTAGGCTGCCAAGTCTGGATTTTGCATGGCTCTGTAAGCACTTGACTTCCAGAGTGTCTCCCTAGCCCCTTATTTTGCTTTCTGTTGCAGAGATCAAACCCAGGGCCTTTACACATAATCAGCATGCACTCTACCATTGAGCTATATCCTCAGCGCCTGGACTTGGGGTCCTCATGCCTCTGCCTCCCAAATGCTGACATTGTAGGGTTGTATCACTTGGCTAAGGACCTCTATTTCCTTATCAACACAAAGGCATCAGATGAGTTTGCCATTACTAAATCTGTCACTTCTCTACTCCCTTCTCACACTGTGGCTGAGACACTGCACATCTTAATAACACAGCTCAGAGTCCCATGCCTTTTGCTAGTCACATCAAGTTGCAATAGTTTGACCTCGTGACTAACTATAGTCCTCCCACTGTACTTACTTAAGCCTTTGTCTAGCCAGTTTTCTCCTGTTTCACTTGACATTGATAGATGTTATTGAGAAGGATAAAACTTTGGGCAACTTGTACACATCTTCCACATTGACTTGGAGTCATTAATCAACACTCTATAGAAACATGAGTTTCCAAGCAGTCCACTGCACTGCTAATCATTTCCATGTTCTTTAAACTTCAGCTCTGAACAGTAAAATCCTTTCTTGAACTTGTTACTTCCTATCTGTGGTGCCTTCCAGAATTAAGACTGTCTGAGGAAAACACTATGGTTCCTATGAAGCAACTTCAGATGATTTAATTCTGACTATATTAAAATTTAATGGTGGCTTGATAGCAATCACATCGGTCTCTGAACCACATTCTTCTTCCCTGTTGCCCATTTTCTATTTCTTTTGAAAGCCAGGACGACTTTTACATCTGCATTCCTGACATTGCTACCTTTTCTCAGCTTGTAAAGATGCTACCAATCTCTGTGCCACTATCTCTTTCCTGGGATGTCTCAGGAGCTAGAGCAGATTATCGGAACCTGGATCTGTGGTTCTATATGCCCCTGAGACTTCTGGGAAGAACTAGACTGAGAACCTCTTTCCCAAAGGCTTTGGACAGGAGTCAAAGGATGAGTGACACAGAACACTAGTTTTAGCATGTGTCTGGATTAAGTCATGTACTCAAGGACTTCAACTGGGGTGTTATTACAACCCCATAGCATTGTATTACATGTATTACTTCTGGAACTTATAAAATCTTTATGAAAATTCTGACAGTGAGATTCCCTCTGCTCTCTACAGTCACCCTGTAAAGGCCTGCGGTATTTCAGAACCTGATCTCCATGCTGGTGGAGTCCCCAGCACAGCCAGCCAAGTGCTCTATTGCTATTTCCTCATCATCCATCTGACACTGTAAAGAAGTCTGACAGCTCCATTAATAAAATGAATCTCCAGCACTTCAAGGCTGGCAAAGGAGTGATAGACAGATGCCTTTGCTAACCTTGGAGCATCTGTGTGTGATCACATTAAGGGAGCTGCCCACTTCCTTTTAGTTTTCATTTAGCTAGAATCCAGGGTCCACACAGACAGCATCTTCTTCACTCACTAAAGTTCTTCTAGGGGCTTCATAGGTCTCCAAACTAGGAGTTATGTAAAAATCATTAAAGCTAATAAATGAGAAAAACACTTTTTTTTTTTTTTTTACATTTGGCCCTTTTATATGATAACCACCTTTGATAAAGAAAATGACAGGGATAATTTGGCATCATTTATGCTATGACAACCAGCTGTATTATAGCTCTTACCTTTGTGCTATTCTTCTTGCATTGAGACTTTAAAAATGACTTCTAGAAGTGCTGCCATGGCATCCCCAGATATATTTTCCCACCTGGTCAGGTCACTGTCACAGTCTTCATGTGTTCCAGCTGGGTGGGACTACTGAAGGGAAGGGCACAAACCATGGCGCTCCTTGCTTCCTCCACTTTAGCCATCCTGCCGTCTCCACAGATCCTTACTGTTGGAATCTGCTGCGTCCACACAGGCTCCATTGCACTCTGATGGCTCTGGCTATGCGAGGAGCTTCAAGACCTTAAAGAGGTGAGGCCAGCTGGTGGGAGTGGGTCTTCAGGATGGGCCTCCGAAACTTAGAGACCCGGAATTCTGCTGCCTGCCTAATAGTGCTTCTACCAGTGTGGGCCAGCTGCACTGCCATGCCTTCCCTGCCATGGTGGACTGAAT